>NW_017307050.1:619109-620206 GCF_000935625.1 Nanorana parkeri | reverse complement strand
CCCCCTCAATAGTGCCCGTTTAATGGTTCTGGTTTGGGATCTGCTGTGCATTGGTTCGTGTCTAAGGTCTAGATTATTCAGTTCCCCTGTCAATTCTCCTACTAGTTCTCTGGCAATGTACCCAGGATAATTGGCAGAACTGAGGAATCTAGGTCAAAATAGCTCACTTTCCAACTCACCTATATTGGTCTAGATTTATAACTCTCCTACCAATTCCCTTGCAATTAAGTTTAACTTTTAGTGAATAGACCTGTTATTTTGAAAATATTGCGGAGAACTAATTCTGTAACACAACAATGTATATGTGGGTGGAGCTTGTGGGTGGGTGGGGCTTGTATATGGATGAAGCACAAGGGGGCCCCATAATCTTATATTGCCCGGGGGCCCCATGTGTTGTCAGTCCGCCCCTGGGGTATTGAATTCCCCTGGTTTAGAAGCTTGCCTATCCTATTCACTTGCGTATTAGTGAACTGCAGTGCAGTGACACTTTAGTATGTGTGTGACATTACCAGGTAGCAAATGGAAATACTATTCAGTGCACTGTGTGGCTTGCTAATCAAAAGGTGCCTGCTGGTTGTCTTCTTTTCTTCTTCTGGAGCATCTTTACTTGCCCTGCAGTGCAGTGCAGTGAAGAAAGCAAAATCATCTCAGCCTATGCAAAATCACTGGAGCTCAAGGATTGTTTTTTTAATGATAATCAGTAGAGTATTTGTGTGTGTGTGTGTGTGTTAAGGGCGTGGGGGGATTATAGTGTTGAGTACAGTAGAGCAGTGTTCCCCAACCAAATGGTACGGGGCCGCACATTCTCAGTGCGGCCCGGTCATGCAATATATGGCAGTGCACGGTCCTGGTGTTCGAACACCGGGGCCCCGCACTGCCGACGGGCTTCACAGTGAGGGGGCGGGTCCTTGACTCACCTCCCCTCGCGGCCGCGTCCATAGTAACAGGCGGCGGGAGGGGAGGTGAGTCACAGGAGGCGTGTGTGTCACAAGCCCCGCCCCTGCAGTGAGTGCACACAACTCCTTGGCTGGGTAAGTCCCAGCGCGGGAGGGGGGAGAGGAGGCAGCAGCAGCTGGGTACAGATATGTCGGTCGGTA
>NW_017307050.1:557873-617474 GCF_000935625.1 Nanorana parkeri | reverse complement strand
GGGGGGATAGTAGTTGTGTACAGCTATTTCATGCTTTTTCTTGTAATTAGACAAGTGGATTATAATGGGGAATATTACACTGTAATGTTCCCTATTATAATCTATTTCTCTGATTACAGGTAGGCATGTGATCTATCAAAGTTTGAGACTACGTTAGAATGTGTGACCAGTGATGTGGTCACACATTTTAACGTAATCTCACCCAGTTTTTCGGTGGTGGAATAGGTGAAGAATTCCAACGCTTTCATTTTTTGGTGTAACTGTATTTTATTTTGAAGGCATGTTTAAATACAATTAAATTAAAATTATTAAATCAAAACAATCTAAAATATAAACAATCAACGTCCCCCCCTCAGCGGGCCACGGTAAAATTATCAAACGTTGACCGGTCCGCGGCGATAAAAAGGTTGGGGAGCACTGCAGTAGAGCTATTGATATCCTCCTGTCACATAGTTTAAAGGAGCATGGCTTCTCTGTTACTCAGTAGTGACATTCCAAATGTCCCAGACACACTTACTTGGTAATAAATGTCCTAGGTGCATTCTTCTCAAGGTGAAGTTCTTGTCATAGGATGATATGAATGATACCAGTCACTTTTGATTTCAAGAGATTTTAATACCATGTGCAGAAAGAATAAAAGAGAGGAAGGGTGACAGTAGCACAGGATACCTGTAGATTTACATCAAAACACAGTGCTTTGGTGTTCAGCATATCCTCTAACTTTCTTGGTTCCTCTCTCACAGGGCTTTACTGGCGGAAGCATAAAGTTTTAAAAACTGGCTTCCTGACAACTGAGGTTCCTGTATATGCTCAGTCTTAGAGTTCAGGACAGCAATGGAAAGGTTCCTGTGTAGCTTCCCCAACTCGGTGTCACTCGCCACCTCCATGTGGGGGAAACTGCAGCTCTGCTTCCTCAAGGCCTGTAGCACTCCAGTAACTTAGGGTTACCTCCCAGAAGGGAGATCCCCACAGCTTTCCATACCCCTAGGCCCTCAGGCCTATTGCTTTTCTTTGTGCTGTAAGTGCTGCCATATCTCCCCTACCCCAGATTGCATTGATTGCAGGTCTCAGCAGAAAAGATGATATTTTCTTACATAGCACCATGGGTTTAGAGACCCCCAGGGTGCTCTAGAAGACAAAACAAGGAATGCCTAGGTAACTCATTAAGCTGGCTCCTAGGTTCTCTTGGGCTAATATGAACAATATGGGGAAAAAACAAAAACATTTATGTTTGTGCACCAGGTTCCTGTGTGACTCCTATCCCAGGGTTTGCCCATGGATTGGTTTGCTGTGTATTGCACCAATATAGCAACTGAAAAAGAAACTTGTGTCTGCAACCCCATACAAAGGTAGATAATGGGTAAATATGGAGTGTGCTAATGTTCTAAACAAGTGCTTACTCTTCTGTTATATTTTTTTTTTAAAGGAGTCTAGTTCAGACCTGAACCAGTGGTGTATTCTGGCTTGGGGCTGCCCTAGGCAAGACGAAACTAGGGCCCCCTCCCCCCGACTAAATGTGCAGGATCTCAGGGGGGCTGTGCAGGATCTGTGGTGGGCTCTGCCATAGAGCCCACCACAGATCCTGAAAAGCCGCCAAGACCTTGCAGAGCCCACCACCGATCATGCACACCTCACCGAGACCCTGCAGACCGGTGCAGGATGTGTGGTGGGCTCTGCCCAACATAGACACCACCACAGATCCTGTACAGCCCACCCGAGACTCTCAGTTGGGCTGTGCAGAATCCATGCTGGGCTCTGCAGTGTCGCTTTAGCAGCAGCGTGATCATCTTACCTGCTTCTTGGTCCCCGGCCTCCTCCAACGCTGGACTGGTGCTGCAGGACCTGGCCTTCTCCAGAGCCCGACAGCTTTTTGGTGACCCGGTGTTCTGTCGAGAATGCACCGGCTTCCTACGGCACGACGGCACCCTGGCCCCGCCCCTTCCTGATCTGACATAGTCCTGGCCTCGCCCCGCTCCCTCCTACATTGCCCGCACTTGAAAAATAAATGTAAGGATGTATTAATGAACACAGAGGTGCATTCATTTGTTTCCTTTATATCTGCCTGGAGTTCAGCTTTAAATAGGGAATATTCCACAGTTTGAAAATTTGCTTTAAAGCATGTGGTGCATATTTCCTTCTCATTACAGATTCGTCTTAATTTATTTAGCATCTGCCTGTAAAACTAAACTGCTGAGAATGATGCAAAGAGGGCTTTCATAGGAAGAAAAAATAATTTAATGTAACAAAAATGACGCCATTATCTAAAAAAAAATGTTTTAAAAAGCAAACAATCAGATTGTTCACTTTAACCAACAATTGTATTTTATTACAATTAGAGGTTCAAATCATTTTTAACACATTTCTATTTCCATGATTTCCAAATTACTTAATTCTTCTGCTAGACTAGTGACTGTATCAATCTGTATATTTACACATTCCTAAATAGTATCTGATTTTTTTTGTTCATAGCACCATAAGAGTATTTGTTTTTTTTCTTTTAGTATATAACATGCTATCCTGATTTCACCCTGCCTTTTCCTATGCTTCCAGCTGTTGTGCTTCTCTTGTTTCAGAATGGTGTAAGTCATCAATATCTAAAAACTCTACTGCAGCTGATATGCTTTTAAATTTAGTTCCAGAGAAGAAAAAAAAGCTTCATAGAAACCACACAGCTGCTGCAAATTTTATATTTGTAGCAATTCACATCCCGCATATTGGGATTGGAAGACAAATAACACCCATTGTGTCGAATAAGCAAAACCAAAGACTATGACAAATAGAGTGACTCATTAATTACTAATATTTACTTCCACCAGGCTTCCTATATAGCAACACATTTTATATTAATTCCAGGGCATTGTTTTCAGAAATGCTATGGCAGCAGTTGTGAGCAGACGTTATAAAAACTATGCAAAAGTCAATAGTATATTATATTTATCATTTTATTTTAATTTTAGGATTGGCATCAATGCAATGTGCAAAATCCACAAATTGTTTCCGCTTTGCTAGACAAGAACTTTTTCAATGCAGAATGCCAACACATTTACACATAGGGTGGATTTACTAATAGAATAGAATCTGGCCCAAGAAAGCCCTGTTTACTTAACTTGTGTGCAAAGGAATGTTTACCTGCACAGGATTGAGCATTTGAAATGAACTTTCTACTACTTTAGCAAATCTATCCTATTATATTCATACCATTAGTCTGCCAAACAAATGAATGAATATGCATTTTTATTGGCATTTTTATTGGCTGTCAGGGAAGAATCGTGGCCAGAAAAGGGATTGATCAATAGGAGTGCACACATCCACATGGAAGGCAATGCAACCCACGTACTTGGCCAATATTTAAATGGTACTTGCTAGGCAAGCAATATGGAAGCAACCCTTGCCAACCGTCTCTTTAAAGGTGCAACCTTAAAGGCTATTACCCTTATGCTTGCCTCACTAGACAGTAAATAGCTGACCTGGAACAAGTATTCAGCCACTGAAATCAGGATTCCTGATCCATCTACTTGTTCCAGTCATTGGCTATTAGAGATGAGATTCAAGTTCAGGTCATGGTAGAGTTCAAGTGGAATTTCACATGTTTGTAGTTTTGGAGAATGGCAAACTATTGAGTTTCTTCGCCAAAGTTAATTTAACAATAATGCAATTCATGAACTGTGACCTGTAGTCAGATGGCATAGTATGGCCCATAATGGGGGTTTTCAAATGTGCCAGTTCCCTCCCTATGAAAGTCAGTGCTCCAATCGGCCTTTTCTGAGTGTGTATTGGAGTTGAAGTAGATTGGTACAGATGACAATCAAAGCTATTTGAGGGAGAGTTACTGCTGTACAGTGCCACACACAACTATAGAGTGCTATATACAGTGATTTGCAGTGTGGTGAGTTACAGAGTACAGCACACTGTAGACTCCATAGTGGAGTGAAGTGTACCCCATTTACCCCCGTATTCACTGTGCTGTATAGTGTGCCATTACTGTCTACTGCATTGTACTGGGTTACAAATTGCTGTGTATGACCCATCATATTTACAGTGCATAGACCCAACAGTCTTTTTTAAGGTTCTTTAGGGCTACCTTTTTGCGTGTGTCAGTAACAACTTTTGTTGCTGTGTAGTTGCTGTTTTTTTTTAACGTTTTTGCAAAAAACAATAAAAAAGAGTTTGGGTTTAAAGTAATTTAGAATTGGGGTTTGGAATTAGTGTTTTCATTATGTTTTTGGTAAGAAGCACATTTTATTTCTATATAATTTTAAAGGGGACCTTTCTTGCATTTGTTGCTGACACAGGCAAAGCTGGCCTTTGTTAGCAGCACATCACTGCTTGCGTCGTTTACTGTGCCCAATCACCACATTGTGAAATGCACCAAAGCACTACATCCCTTAACCCCCCTATTGGCCAAGCTGTTAAAAAATAAATAAATAGGCAATACCCTAGGTATTAGGCCTAAAAGGAGAGGCAGAGGTTCTTCACTTGCAGCTAATGGGGGGGCAGCAGGTTCTCCATCCACATGCGAAAGCGGTGGTTGTCCTCTCCCCTTTGAGAGGCAGGGCATGGCTGCCTTTCCTTTCTAGCACTGGACATTCTATACAGTCAGGGCACAAGTGCCAGCTTTATAGTGAAAGTAATTGAGGCATAGGCTTTAGAAGATTTTGAAGTGCGTGTGCAATTTTGAGACTTGACATATTTGTAGCTCTTTACTTGATTCAACTCCACCTTTTACATTTTACCCAAAATATTAGCTATTATACTGTGTTTGTGTGCACTGAAATAATTTGAATGTATTTTTTACTAAAAATATACAGTAGGTTTGATCAACAGCTAATATTTATTCATACAGTGTCTCTGCATAATCTAAATCCTAAAACAAAAATTTTATATATTACCACTCACCATTCCTTAGATGTTGTAGCTACATTCCTTTAAAAAAAAAAAAAGTAATGCTCTTTCAGTCTAAGTACATTCATTTTATTCATGTGTAGAAAAATACCTGTTGATCCCAACAGAAACCTAGTAGCGTTGTAACTTCTCTGTGTACATAACTGATATCTCAATGGTATCAGCTTTCTAAGCTACTGCATCTTCTGTAAAACACAGAACTCCTTCTCCCTGGAGATACGGGGGTGTTTGTAGTCCAAATCAAGAGAAGCCTATGGTGACAAGCCAGCTTCTTCATAGATACAGTACAGTGAGTAAGTGTTGTCACTCTAGGACCAGAAGTGTATTATTCGGAGAATAAACAGTAAGAATGAAAAAATGAACCAATGCAGCCCCACATCTAAGGACTGGTAAGCTGCCATACACTACATTTTTATTTTTGGGTTTATTTACACTGTAAGGGTGCCAGTATCATCCATTAGAGGAGCCGATAGTTACACAGCTGCTGGCACCCAATGCAACAGCCCTCTTCTAGAATCACCTGTTTTACACTGATTTTTTTGTTTTACTATTACCCTGAATAATTTGTAAATGTGTAAATAAGCTGTGACTGTATTTTTTTAATTGCTGTTGGTGGAAGAAATGTGCCAATACTTAAATAGGGAAAAACCTCTGGTTTGTCTCTGGTGCCTACAGACATAGGGCTACTGCCTGCATATTGACAGAAACTACTCCTCTTCTGATACATGATACAAGTAATAATGTAGAACCTGTCAGGTTAGGCAGACAGGTAAAAGGTGCCATTGGTTGCTTAGCCTCTGTATAGTCTCTCATCCCTACTCTCAATTTTGTAAGAGACTGTCAACCTAGATGGTGAATAAACCATGCCTACTTCGGTGCCTTGAGATACAAGTACATTGCAGAACATGCAGCGAAAGCAGTATGTCTAGATAAATTGCGTTTATAGTCTGCTGACTCATCTGACTGCATAAGAAAGCAAAGTCCCCATGAGTTTGGCCAGTGGATAAGTAACTGAAGAGAGACTGAAGCTTAAACAAACTGAAAAAAAAATAATTAGATCTTTTTTTCCTCTCACCTCTACCATTAGTTAACATGAGAGGCCATATTGGGACATACATAATTGGAAAATATTCTTAAACAGAATTAAGCGCTGAACCAGCTGAGTCAATTATTTTGCAAGTTTTAAGAAAATATGTATTATAGTGCTTTTTCATTTTTCTAAATTGATTAAGATGTTTCTATGATTTTTATAGAGCAAATATGTTTCCTGAAAGCCTTTTTTTAATAGAACGTCCTTTGCCTGTCAAATTAGTAAATGTGTTTTGTTTTTTTTCTTCAAGAGCTCTAGTACTGCATTAGCTGCCTGTATCACTAAGCATCCATTATCCGCCTCAGTAGACTTAGTTCTTATTGATCGCCTTCAATGGTGTTTTTTGGAAAAAGAATTATTGAAATATAATCAGCAATTTGTAATCGTTCCTTAAAAAGAAACGCAACAAATGCAATACAATTAAGGCTTCAAGTGAAACCCAGTTGAAGTTTAAAGCACTATTCTCTTTTCTATATAGTATTCTGTAAAATGAAGTAATGGCACAATATATGGTATGAATAATGTATAGGACTTAGAGAAAAAGAAAAGTAAAAGTTCTATCTGACATGATGCGTGCACATTTTATTTAAGCTTCAAGCAGAACTCTGAGCTGGGCCAAATGTTAAATATGTCCCCCTCCCTGACAGCATATGCAGAATATGATGCTCGTTTTGTCTAGACGGGATCTATTACAGAGGATTATTTTCTGTAACCCACAATCCTGCAACAGCTAGTGTACCCATCCTCTTCTCTCCAGCATTAATGTGTAGGTAGACCCTCTATGTCACTGTGTACAATGCAGGATTAGCAGTGACCTCAGGTCTTGTATTGCATGATATGATATCAGCATGAAGAGAGGCTTTAGGGGACTAGTCATTACAACTTGAATGAAATAAGGCAAATAATACTCTCGGTTAAATCACCCCCTAGAAAAACAAGCATTGTATTCTGCATCTGCTGGGTGTGGAAAGACACATTTTTTTTTTTTGGCCAGTCCAGAGTATCACATTAACTTTTACACCACTGACAATTATTCCTTTTTTTTGTTGTTTTAATATTTTAATATTTATTATTTAGTTACACCCCAGCAGTAAAATAATTGTTATATGTGTCAAAATCAGATGTCAATGATTATATTGAACTTGCTTGCACTTGGCAGGAATCTATAGAGCAAGAGCATTACAATAAAGTTTAAATCATTTACAGTTGTCATGACTGCGTGTACTGTAGACACTATTCTGGTGCAGTCACATGTGTCCACTAGGTCTAGCACCTGCCACTAAGCCCCCAACCAGTCAGCTCAACTGAATAGTTGTTCTTGTACAAAAGACCCTTTATCCTGTAGTCTACAACTCGTAGTAAACAGGACCTGAAATATCTTAAGACTAGAGACCCTAATGTTGTTTCTAGCAAGGCACTATAACTAAAACTATAAAGTTTTATAGCTTGGTCCAAAATAAAAATAAACTTTTTTTTAATAGAGTTTTGTATTGATTGCTAAATCAAGTATACATCAACATTCACATTCATTGCTGACAACACTAGCAGTAGAAGTATTTGGATATCACCTCTTATTAAAATGTTATATTAGAGACATACTGTATATCAGCCAGCTCTTAACTCATAATTGGTTGCCAATATAACATAATTGGTTTTGTATAACATAACTGTCTCCTAAGGGTGCTGTTCTATTTTAAATGGAAACAATAATGGTTTAGGGTTAATTTCATTTTAACTGTGTTTTTAATTTATGCATTTTAAACTTCTTTTTTTGTGTCCATAATTACATTATGTATTAAATGTCAAAAAATTATAATCCCATTCATCATGTTGTTGTACAAATATGGAAGGCTTAAATTGTTTTAGGTCCAATAGTCAGTGTCAGCTGGTCAGTGTCATATATCTAGTGTACACCTGACCTAGAGAGAGCAGTAACAACATAGATTGCAACTATGTGTGTGCTTACTGAGTTGGGCACCCATTTGAAGTTGGAAACTGGCCAAGGTCATGACTTGAGGATCAGGTTCATAGCTGAAGCTGCAGACTGAAGTTTAGACAGGTAGATAAAGTTCTTGGTTGAAGGTTCAGTCAAAGCAAGCAAATCTGGATTGTGGTCAAGGGTTCAGGTCAAAGGCATTGAAAAGCTGGCTCAATGACTTGACAAATGCTGTTAACATTTTTTTTTTTTTCATTTTATTATTCAACTTTGGAATATAAATTGGAATTGATAATTTTCCAACCTGCTCTTTCAATTATTTTTCATCACTGTGGTTGAAAACAAGGGATGCACCAATACCGTTTTGTCGGTATCAAGCCGGGCAGCGTTTATTGACTTTTTTCAGTATCAAGGATGAGTGCCAGAAGACTATTAAGGAATCTGGGAGGTATGTAATGACTCGCCACCTGGCTTCCCGATTAGCTGGGTGATGAGGAAGCATGGAGCCGGCTTTCTGGCCGATCAGGAGTCATTACATGCTACACGGCTTCCTGATTGGCTGGAAAGCTGGCTCCATGCTACCTCATCACCAGGTGACGAAGAAGCATGAAGCTTGTTTCCAGGCTAATCACGAAGCTGGGTGGTAAGTCCTTACACGCTGCCCGGCTTCCCGCATGTAGCCCGCATTGGCTGCATTGGCCAGGAAGCTGGCTCCCTTGTCACCAGGGAGCATGGAGCGGATTTCTGGCCTGTCAGGAAGCTGGGGGGCGGGTAATGACTCACGGCCCGGCTTCCTGATTAGCCAGGAAGCTGACTCAATGCTCCCTCATCCCTGGTGACAAGGTACCAGTGAGCCGGATACCAAGCCAATCAGGAAGCAGGGCAGCGTGTAATGACTTGCTGTATGGCTTCCTGATACCGGAAGTTCAGGTATTTGGATAGGCATCAGGAGCATTCTAGTACCGGTATCGGTGCATCACTATCGAAAACAATTCACAATTTAAACCCAATAAATATCAGAAAATTTACCAAATGTGTTGAAAACTATTTTTTTCAACCAGATTCTACTGATGCATGGCCAGCTTAACTAACAAACCATCAAACTACAGATTAGCATATGTTAAAGGAATCCTGTGCTGAAAGGAATATGTAGGCTACATTTTATAACCTCCTTATAAAATATGCCAGTTGAATGGCTGTCATGCTGATTAATTTGAAAACTTCCTGAGTTTTGAGAACAAGTATGTGACCACCTTATTTACACACTTGGCTTAGGTCAAGTACAGTGACTTAGTAGTAAGTACGTATGCCTTGCATGACTGGTGGTCCTTGATTAAAATCCCAGTCAGGACACTATCTGCATGGGGTTTGTATGTTTTCCCTGTGCTTGCGGGGGTTTCCTTCCACATTCCAGACATGCTGGTAGGATAATTGGCTCCTGTCTAAAGGTGCCCATACACTGTTCTAATTTCAGACGTTTTTTGAGCAACCGGACGAAATTTGCACAGTGTGTGCCGCTGTCGGCACCCTTTTGATCGGCATCCCTCGATGATCAGTTGATCAAAGGAGCCGATCTTAAAATCTTCAATCGATCAGAGCCGGCAGCCAATGAGCTGCCTGCTCTGGTCGGGTATTCTGACGGCCCTGCGGCTCCTGTCAGAATACAATGTGAACAGCGGGATTCCTTGATCGACGTGCTGTTATTGTTGATGGAGGAATCGGGTCTATTTTTTTCGTTCAGCCCGTAGGTTGAACAAAAAAAAAAAATAGATCAGTGAATGGCCAACTTAAGGGGGTTACTCACTAAAGAGCCAAAGGATTTGGCCGAATTTTCAGCTAATCTTCCAGCTTTCTTCGGCTGCAGGAACCCTGGGGTTCAGCCGAACCGAAGGGCTGCTATACGCACTATTCACAATATCCTATACAGCAGCTGAAACACACAGCCGAGCCAAACACATATGCCTTGGCTCGACACAGCCTAAGTGGGGTAAACAGTCCATGGAAGCGGACCGACTTACTGCAAAGTGTTGAGAAACAGAATATTAAAAAAACAGCGTGGGGTCCCCCTCCCAAATTGTACTAGACCCTTTAGGTCTGATAGGAATGTGAGGAGGGACCACCGATATAAAAAAATGCATATGATTCCCCTACAAATCCATACCAGACCCTTTAGGTCTGGTAGGATTTTTAAGGGGGACACCAACACTCCAAAAACTGAAAAGAAAATGTGGGGTCCCACCTAAAATTCCCAACCAGACCCTTAATCCGAGCACTGGCCTGGTAGGATAAGAAAGAGGGCTGACGAGTGAGCGCCCCCCCCCCTGTACCATACCAGGCCACATGCACATTGGGAGAGTGCCCCCTGGTGAAGCACCTTGTCCCCATGCCGATGATGACAAGGGCCTCTTCCCCACAACCCTGATTCGGGGGGTCTGCGGGCAGGGGGGCTCTTCTGCAACTGTGCAACTGGGTAACCCTGTTCATATAGGGGGTACCCAGATGCTACCCTTCCTTGTGAATGAGTAAGGGGTAGTGGTTACCCCTACTCATTCACCAAAGAGTTAGGTCAAAAGTAAATAAGCACACCACACTTTTGAAAAAAATCCTTCAATTGAACAAAAAACACCAACCCAGTTTTTTTTTTGACAATTCCTTTATTATAAAAAAAAAGACCCCCAAAAAATTGTCCATGGTCAATCACATTGTCCAGCAATGTAATCCAGCATCATTCATGATAAACGACACCCGCCGACTCACCAAAATAAAAACTATCCTGACGCCCGCGCACCTGTCCGCTACATGCGAACTGGTGCCGCTATATGACAGATTTGACAGCTCTGCTCACTAATGTAAACAGATGGCCAAAGCTAGTTGTGACTTCACAACTCACTCCGCCCATTTGTCTTCATGCCATGACAGCTGACTGTTTGTCGGGAGCAGACAGGTGCGCGGGTGTCGGGACTTTTTTCATTTTGCAGAGTCGGCTTGCAACGTTTATCGTGATTGACGCTGGATTACATCACTGGGCTTTTTTTTCAGTTTTTTTGGCAGTTGGGGTCCACCTTAAAATTCCTACCAAACCTTTAAGTGACATTAAACCCTCAGATTTTTTAACATAAAACAATACTGTAATGTGTGCCTTACTGTAATCCATGGTTGTTTCCCTTCTCTTTGCTGCTCTTCCTTTTAAATCTGTATCTGTTCTCATGCTGGGCAGAACTTCTGTTTTGCAGCAGACTGCCTTGTCTCTGAAATGGAGCCAGCACTACAGGAAGAGGCACTCAGCTGCAAAGGGATGTTCTCCCCAAGGATGAGAAGACATGAGGATTTAAAAGGAAGAGCAGCAAAGAGAAGGGAAACAACCATGGATTACAGTAAGGTACACATTACAGTATTGGTTTATGTTAAAAAGTCTGAGGGTTTAATGTCACCTTAAGGGTGGCATTTTTTTTCTTTACATCGTGGGTCCCTTACTAAAATTCCTTACCAGACCTAAAGGGCCTGGTATGATTTAGGAGGGGGACCCCTCACTGTTTTTTCCTTTTGTTTACATGTCAGTTTTCATTCTGTTCACTACCTCTGCCCGAGAATTTTTTTTTGCACCGGGGCCCCTTTGTTCCTTAGGTCTGCCACTGTGTGTATGCAGGGCAGCCATCAGGGGGTACGGCCGATACTCATGTAAGGGGCCCGGGCAGCCTGGGGGCCCGCCCAGGTCCCTTATATGACTATCGACCGACGGTGAAGAGCGAGCTTTGAGACCAGCTAGGGCCCCATCAGCGACGCTGCTCGTCTGATGTCGGACTGGCAGGAAGTGACGTCACTTCTGGCCGGTCTGGCGACAGACGAGGCCATGTGTGCAGGTAAGAGGAGCTAGGAAGGAAGGAAAGAAGGAAAGGAGGGAGGGGAGGGATGCAGCCCTGACTCCCCCGTACCATACCAGGCCACATGCACATTGGGAGAGTGCCCCCTGGTGAAGCACCTTGTCCCCATGCCGATGATGACAAGGGCCTCTTCCCCACAACCCTGATTCGGGGGGTCTGCGGGCAGGGGGGCTCTTCTGCAACTGTGCAACTGGGTAACCCTGTTCATATAGGGGGTACCCAGATGCTACCCTTCCTTGTGAATGAGTAAGGGGTAGTGGTTACCCCTACTCATTCACCAAAGAGTTAGGTCAAAAGTAAATAAGCACACCACACTTTTGAAAAAAATCCTTCAATTGAACAAAAAACACCAACCCAGTTTTTTTTTTGACAATTCCTTTATTATAAAAAAAAAGACCCCCAAAAAATTGTCCATGGTCAATCACATTGTCCAGCAATGTAATCCAGCATCATTCATGATAAACGACACCCGCCGACTCACCAAAATAAAAACTATCCTGACGCCCGCGCACCTGTCCGCTACATGCGAACTGGTGCCGCTATATGACAGATTTGACAGCTCTGCTCACTGATGTAAACAGATGGCCAAAGCTAGTTGTGACTTCACAACTCACTCCGCCCATTTGTCTTCATGCCATGACAGCTGACTGTTTGTCGGGAGCAGACAGGTGCGCGGGTGTCGGGACTTTTTTCATTTTGCAGAGTCGGCTTGCAACGTTTATCGTGATTGACGCTGGATTACATGACTGGGCTTTTTTTTCAGTTTTTTTGGCAGTTGGGGTCCACCTTAAAATTCCTACCAAACCTTTAAGTGACATTAAACCCTCAGATTTTTTAACATAAAACAATACTGTAATGTGTGCCTTACTGTAATCCATGGTTGTTTCCCTTCTCTTTGCTGCTCTTCCTTTTAAATCTGTATCTGTTTTCATGCTGGAGAGAACTTCTGTTTGTCTCTGAAATGGAGCCAGCACTACAGGAAGAGGCACTCAGCTGCAAAGGGATGTTCTCCCCAAGGATGAGAAGACATGAGGATTTAAAAGGAAGAGCAGCAAAGAGAAGGGAAACAACCATGGATTACAGTAAGGTACACATTACAGTATTGGTTTATGTTAAAAAGTCTGAGGGTTTAATGTCACCTTAAGGGTGGCATTTTTTTTCTTTACATCGTGGGTCCCTTACTAAAATTCCTTACCAGACCTAAAGGGCCTGGTATGATTTAGGAGGGGGACCCCTCACTGTTTTTTCCTTTTGTTTACATGTCAGTTTTCATTCTGTTCACTACCTCTGCCCGAGAATTTTTTTTTGCACCGGGGCCCCTTTGTTCCTTAGGTCTGCCACTGTGTGTATGCAGGGCAGCCATCAGGGGGTACGGCCGATACTCATGTAAGGGGCCCGGGCAGCCTGGGGGCCCGCCCAGGTCCCTTATATGACTATCGACCGACGGTGAAGAGCGAGCTTTGAGACCAGCTAGGGCCCCATCAGCGACGCTGCTCGTCTGATGTCGGACTGGCAGGAAGTGACGTCACTTCTGGCCGGTCTGGCGACAGACGAGGCCATGTGTGCAGGTAAGAGGAGCTAGGAAGGAAGGAAAGAAGGAAAGGAGGGAGGGGAGGGATGCAGCCCTGACCAGCCCACCTGAGACCCCTTCAGAGCCCACCATTGACAGTTTCAGATGGACTGTGCAGCATCTATGGTGGGCTCTGCAGGGTCACTCTCAGGTGGGTCCTGTGTCCAGCGCATCACTAAGCCCTGCTTCCAGCGCGTCACTAAGCCCTGCGTCCAGCGCGTTACTAAGCCCTGCGTCCAGTGGCGTGGGGGGGGGCAGGCCTAAAGCCGTGTAAGGGGCCCCAAAATTTCTGATGGCTGCCCTGTGTGTATGTATGCATGTCAGGTAGGGACCTTAGATTGTAAGCTACTTGAGGGCAGGTACTGAGGTTAATGTGAAGCGCTGTGTAAATTGTCGGCACTGTACAAATACCTGTAATAAATAATGTGCAAAGTCTTGAAGCAAAATGATCAGCAGGACAGCCAGACTAGACTAGAACTTTCATCGGAAGTGGTCAGATATAGAAGATTATGTACTTTGCTCTACAAAGGTTTTCTTAAACTTCTATCAATTTGTTTCAGACATAATTTGCTTAATTATTACTACAAGCCAGGAGAATAAAGATTTTTTTGCCTGATTTCCAAAAGCAATCTGTGATTCTGTTATCTGCTGACATGTATTATTAATAGAGGCTAATGTATATTTAAAACTTTTATTGCTCTCAGCTTTTATGATTCGATACCATAATACATTAATACATTAATGAATGAAAACTTCAAACAGATATATTTAAAAGATATATTTCTGAGCAACCTGATAAAACCCTGGAAAATATAAAACATTAAGACAGTGTGGAGGTTTAGAATTTGGAAGCAAATTAATAAGAGTACCTTAGTTTAAAAGATGTGCCATGACTTATGAGAGAGACAGTTAAAGGGTGGCGAGGATGATGTGTTGACGCATGTAGCTGATGGTTCATTACACTACATTGATCTCCATTTGCTGTCAGTACAACTTTGCCTCAAGCAAGTGAAAATTGTCCTATGTCATTTTTCAGTTCTGTAGTCTGTATCTATCAGGAGACCTCTGTCTAGCACATCTCAAAGGATTTAACATAAACAGAGATGTAACATTGCAATGAGCCATAAGACAGGGGAAAAAATGCTTGGTAAATTACTTTATTGTGATTTCATGCATTTAATAAATACCTTTCTGCTTCATGTTAAAAACCTGTATTAACAACATTATGTGAAGCTAAATTAGATTGGTATAGAGATATTAAAGAGTCATTCTATTCTATAAAAAAAACATGGTGCTATTTTAAGTTAAGGAGTTGTGGGAAATAAACATATAATCAACAAATCAGCATGTGTATTCCTATTTATTGAAATAAAGGGGTAGTCTTAAAAAAAAACAAAAAGAGTTTAGCTTTAAAGGAGAACTATGGGGTCAGTGTTTTCCCCATAGTTCTCCTTAGGGTAACGGGAGGACACAAACTAGCATCCTCCCGTTACCCTAAGCTCAGTATACCTCGAGCTACAGCTCGCGGTATACTGAGACGCCGCAGCCGGAGCAGATCCCGACGTAGATGACGGGATCCGCCCAGCTGCGTGAGTGACAGCTGGCTCTGCCTAGAGGCAGAGCCAGCTGTACCCGCCCCCTCCCCCGTCCGTTCCGCCAGTCAGCGCTGGCAGATTGGAGCGGGGAGAGGGGAATCCAGCCCCTCCCCCTGTCACGGCAGAGAGCCGTGACAGGATCGAGAGGTGAGCGAACCCGGTATGTGTTCGCTCACCTCCCGATCTACTGAGCCGACCTGCGACAGTCTCATTGTCACAGGTCGGCTAGCACTATGAGGCGAGTAAAAATCACTCATCTCATAGTTCTCCTTTAAAGTGGAAGTGATATTAAAGTCCAAATGGTTTTAAATTATTTCAAATGATGAAATCACTTACTATGGATGCTACTTTTTGATGTGTTAAAAGTTTTAGTTTCCTGCAGAATCGGCTGGTCCCTTGAGCACTAGTCCTGATATCCTGTTTTAGAGCAGCTTCTTTCCCTTGCAAGGTCTCCATGAACATGAGGCAAGTCACTCCCCTCCCTTCTTCCTCCTAGGTTTTTTTATTTTCCAAGCTAGTAGATGGACAAATGTTGAAGACTGTTATGTCTCTTGTGGTCTTGTACTGGACAGGAATTTGAGGGAAGCTAAACTGAAAGATTTGGAACCGGCTGTTGGGAAATATTATGATTGTAAATGTTTGCCCAGCAAATAATTTCTTTACATTTTTTCCCAATGTATATTTGTTTGATCTGGATTTACTATTGAAAAAATTGTTTAATACCACTTGATGTCTTTAAAGAAAATTGCTGATTGGCAGAATTTCTATGACAGAAGAGACTTTGTAATTTTCTTCTGCCATGAAAGCATCTTCCATCCTGTCAATTTTTTTTTCTGTACACTGACCCGTGCATGCGCCACTCAGTGCACAGGCTTGGCAAAATTCTTGCAGAGATGAAGTAACTCCAATGCACATGTCACCAGAGCTTGTTAGCAAGTTAAAGTGACATTAAAGTCAAATTTGTTCCCCTCCCCCCAATGTTAATGTTAGCACTTACCTTAGCGCTCTAGCGCTGCTGCGGGTGTCCGATCCAGCGCTGACTCCTCTGTTCTTGCTGGCACTTCCTGTCCCGCGGTGTCTGCATGCGGGTGCACGCGTCCATAGACTTACCTTGCATTTCTCCTCGTCTCTCAGCCGAAAATCCGAACTGCGCATTCACCCGCCCCAAGATGCTTTGCGGCCACCCGGGCAGTTTCGGATTTTCGAACGGGAGCGCGCAGTGAAGACAGGGGTAAGTTTAAACCGGTTTAAAAGGAGGGTTTAGAAACCCTTTAATTGGAAAAAAAAATCAAGTGACAATAAAACATAAAATAAATGAGAGCAACAATTCTAGAGCCATTACTCAGTGTTAGCTCTAAACTGATGGGTGTTAGAGGCTTTTAAAGATGTCACTTATGGGTAGCTTTGGGTACCGAAAATGTTGGGAAAAAAAACAGTTTTTCATGTTAGGTTATAAAACATGTATTACCCAAGTTTTTTGGTAAAATATAAAATAAGGGGTCACATCGGGTACATAGAAATCAAATATGGCAAGCCATAAAATTGTGTGCACCCGGAAAATCACAAAAAAACTACAAAAATTGGCCATAGGTGATGCATTAAAAGCTTTTACCACTCATCAGTTTAATGTTAACATTGATTGATTTTTTTTTTAATATTTTTTTTTAACTAATTATTTTAAACCTTTTTTTTTCCACTTAAAGGAGAACTATGAGGTGAGTGCTTTTCACTCACCTCATAGTTCTAGCTGACCTGTGACAATGAGACTGTCACAGCTCGGCTCAGTATTCTTTAAGACCCCTAATGTCACCTAGGGACCCCCAGAGAAACTGATGAAGCAAACACCTGCTTCACCAGCTTCTCTCCGAGTGACAGAGGAATGCGGAAGTGATGCAATACACATTACTTCCTGCATTCCGAAGAGGAGATTAAACGGAGTTCGTGTACTGATCTCCGTTTGATCTCCGGCTGCAGAGCTGCTGTGCTGGTCCCAGGCTCACACCGGGCACAGCGGAGCTCGGGATCGCCAGCAGCAGCTGCGACGTAGGGGGCGCACACTCGCGCGCACATTACAAGCGTGGGCGGGATGGGACGTTTATAAAGGCACACCCGCATACAAGAAGCTGTTTAATTACAACGGCCAGACAGCAGGTGGTTAATTATAATAGTAATAATAATAATACTAGTAATAATGTCTGGCACATAATTTCACATGTAAGAAAAAAGCTTGGTGTTATACTTGTCTTGTTTGTATATTAACATTATAGGTACTCCTGAAGAAGCAGGGCAATTTCCGCAAAACATGTAGAGTATACGTCTATCCTAACTACTCCCGATTTATCGGAAGAAGTATGACTCATGTACAAAATATGATGAATTATCATTGCTATTATGTTAACCGGAGTGGGATGTTTCAAGGCGATATGTACTGTATATTGTAAAGCGCTGTGCAAACTGTTTGGACTATATAAATTAATAATAATATGTATGTGTACAATGAAGCTACAATCATCAATATACAGTATGTAGAAGGGAATTTATCAAAACTGGAGGAGACATTTTGGCTGCTCCAGTTTTCATAAATTCCCCCCTTTAATGTTTTACATTTAATGTTTTTATCCATTTGCAATTATATTTGTATGAATAAATTTGGGCTGTTACTGATTAAAATGTTCGTGTTCGATTTATAGAAAAATTTTTACATCGATTAATTTCGATTAATTATAACGCACATACAGATCCAACTACATTGGCCTATACACATACCGCACAGCAATGAAGTAATATAATGAACTAGGATCACACTAATCCAACACGTTATTAATCTCACGTGCCCCACTCAATATGGCCGCCGCTTGAGTGGGCCAACTCAGAATAATAACATGCTGGATTAGTGTGATCCTAGTTCATTGAATTACTTCATTGCTGTGCACACATACACATACAGTGTATAGGCCAATGCCTTGGCTGGCGCTCATGCGGAAAGTTTCAAAAAAAAATTTAACCGATCAAAAATGTTTTAATCGATCAAAAAGATTAACGATTAATCGAGAAATGAATCGTTAGAATAAATAGAAAAACTCAATATTATTACAAATGTGACATTTTGTGTCACTGTGGGTACCTGAAATGTCTGCTATTCAAAACACATGTGATACTACATAGACGGCCTTCTGTCTTATCTCGGAATGTTGGGAGGTATGCTCTCTGGACAGCAAGATGTGCCTGAGAACCCACAGTGCAAGTATAGTATCTCTCTGCTTCTGCATTGATTTTGTGGATCTGTACTTAGGGGCATCCTGGGTACGGACGGGGATGCTCGTAATGCACGCTCCAGGGGAAGGGAGGGCAGTGAGCTGGAAAGGATTCCGGCCAGAGTGTCCCAAGTTGCTAAGAGCTCTTAGCAGCCTGGGACATTCTGCCCAGATAGGGGGCAGTAATTGTGCCCCCAATGTGACCCACTGAGATGACACCTGAAGCAACAGCTTCAGGCTGCCTCATTATAGGGACAACCTTGTCTGTGCTTCTTCCACCTCTGCTGCTTTTTGAATATTACCCCACCGGTAATCAGGTCACTAGTTAGCAAGGGGGTATCTTTGACTCTGAAGCAAAACCCTGTCTCTACCAAGATGGCCACCTCTACACAGAGACAAAGTGTGGAAAAAGTATTGGTAAGTCAGTAATGTGGAAAAGATCAGCTGCAGAGAACCTACAGGAAAATAAGAAATAAACACAAGAGTGCCACAACCTATTGAGATCCGGTGACGTCACGGACATCGACGTCACTGGACTCCTCCCCCCTTGCTTGGTTAGCCGACTGAGCCACTTGGGGAAGGGGGGAGGAGTCCGGTGACGTCGATGTCCGTGACGTCACCGAATCTCCGACGGGACTCCTGGAGGCCGGCGGAGAGGTGAGTGTTTTCATTAGCGATCAAAATAATTTTAATCGATCAAAAAGATTAACGATTAATCGAGAAATTAATCGTTAATTTCCGCAGCCCTAAAAAATTACTGAAAGGTTAAGGGTGAGCTTCAATAATGGTTTTTAAGACAGCATTCATTTACATACTACACTTTGTTTCCCATCTTTGTTTTTCAGAACTGGGAATGCTGTTACTCATTGCTAGATTCAGCTAAATACATATTGTGGTATTCAACAACAAGCTCATACTCCAGGAAGCCATCTGCTCATGTAATGTGGACTAATGAGCACAGTATCAGGAAAACATCTTCGCTTATGCCAAATCTCAACCCGACAAAAACATTCTACACTTGTAATTTGTAATGCAGCAGTTGTCTGATAGAAGTGTCATGCAATTAAAAAGAATCGATCATTAACATTTTGTGTAATGATAATTACATACTCGGGAAGTGTACTTTCATATACTGCTTTATGCAAATTGACATTTCCTTATAGTTTTGATATTTTATATTGTTTTTGGTTTCCTTGACATAAATTAACTGGTAAAATAAATCACAAAACTATTTTTGCTTTATAATAAAAGCAGACACTGAATGTGTTGTCATAAAATATCTCATAAGGTATTAAAGTTAAAGGTCCTTTAAAGGGTTCCATCCCACTCCTAATAACCATATCAATCTAGAAGTTTGTAAACGTACTTATTATAGATGCCCATAGGATGTACTTCCTTTATGTGACTATGCACTTCCATTTGCCACTCTCATAAAGCCTGCCTTCTGAACTACAACTCAGCATTTGAACAATGTAACATTATTATTGCTTGCTGGAAGCAATGCATTATGGACTATGTAGTCCTGTGAAATTAAGAATACATGACATCAAGCAGCCGGGAAAGAGATACAAAGCAAACTGGGAATCCAGGAAGTTGTTGAAAGTGATGGGCAGACGGAAGGCAGCACTCACTACATAAAAGGGATTTTTTCAAGCAAGCTTTGATTGCATTTAAAAAAAAAAACAACTCTAGTATGAAGTCCTATCACAATGCTGATGTTATAACAGGACAGTATGTGCTGGGACTTTACAACATCTTACTTCAGATAGATAAGGAAATGTCTTAGGACATACTGTTCCTGTGAGCAACCCTGTATACCCCCAAACCCTGTCCGCCATTATGACCTTGCTCATGTCCTGGAAATATTTCACAAATGTACTGCACTAAGCCTCACGGCTTTCCCACTAAGCTTTTCCATCCTAATAAACCTGTGATGTGACTGGTGGAGAGAGCTGAACTGCCATTTAAAAGTTTGTCACAGTTGAATTCAACAATGACGTCAAAGTGACATTAGCATGCCCAGGAGATATAAGATGCTAGTAGGTGTTCCATTTGTTTTTTGGGGTGGATTGTACCTTTGTCTTTGCCATTGCCTGCATATACCCCAACGATATAAACCCCTAGTTCAAAATCATTTCTGTTTAATAGATGACTAAATCAATGCTAAATGAGTGTATTAATGTCTTCTTTTCTATAAATGCTTTTATCTTGGATTATACTGTATTAAATGAAGCTGAAAATGGACACTGTAAAGCTAACTGCTGACAGTGGTAGCAATCCTCCTTCCCTCTGAACATGATATGTTCATTAGTACCAGATCTTGAGCCCATGGCTCTGGTAGCTGATTACTAATGAGTTCTACTTGTAAAGCAAAAGAAAGTTCAAAGAAGATGTCAAGGACGTTAATACACAGTTAAGAAAAGGGGTCAACTGAACTGCAGTAGCAATGTTTATCCCCTGATGGTGGACACACTGACTTGCTTGAACTTATTTTCTATGCTATGCTTATTGGACTCCAAAACCTATAAAACATAAATAGATAGATGCATGAATGCCTAATAAGACACACAATGCTGGAGTTTATTGCAGACGTTGCTCAATCAATTGTTTTGGTCAGCCCATGTATCAAAGCCACAATATACAGTACCTTAGATCAAGTGTGTCTGATCAATTGCCAGGACGAAGTAGTGAAGGGGAGAACCCTGATATTCCTGAAATATTTTACTTGTTCTACAAATTTAAACTTACACAGGTACCTCAGGCCAGCTGAGGGTCTGTGTTCACACTGCTTCTCTCCAAATACATGCCAATGGGAATTTTAAAAAAACAGCTTGAATCAGGTTGATGTAGCATAGAAGGAGGTCATATGCAGATCAAGATCAGTTATATCTGTAGCTTCTCAAATTGATCTTAAATGCAAGCTGAGTGCATCGGAAAGGAAACTGCAATTGCCTATTGACACTAATGGTGGTGCATGGTCACTTTAACCATGCACGTTGTGGTTTTAAGAATATGCTATAACATACCGCTAACATTTACTGCTAATGACAGGCTGACAACAAATGCTCCTCCTCACAGGAAATGTATGACCTAATATAATAGTTTGGGATTGTGTAACAACTCAAAATAAATATTCCCAGGGGTTGTTTGTTTTAATATTTACAATTACCAACACCAATTTCTTCCAGTACTGATTGCACCTACATATTATACTAACCAGCTAACATCATCAACAACCCAGTACATGTTGAAGCTTTCTGCTTTGCATTGGCCATACACGTTTTTACTACGGTCATGTTTTTAAAAAGTACACTATAACAGTTTTGGTTTTTTTACTTTTGGAACCTTTATTCACATCTCTACTGCTAACTGCTCCACTCGGCCATGGTATGAGGTGTGCAAGATATAAGTGAGTGATGGGGTGAGCAAACTTTCTGTTATTCAGTACTTTCATACAGCGAGGGGTGAGTGAGTGTGTGTGTGTGTGTGTGTGTGTATGTGTGTGTGAGAGTGAAGGGGGGAGAAGGATCTTGTTTACTAAGTAATACTTTGGCAATCGTAACAACAGGGGTGTGGTAGGGTGATTGTATTCATGGTCACCCAACTACTCCTACAAGTATGCTTTAATTACATAACAGAGAGTCCACCAACTTGGCAAGTATCTATAAATACATAGTAATATACCGCATAAAACCAATAACAATAATCACATGCAAGCAAGGAGTCCATATAGCATAATCTAAATCATTACATGCATGTATAATCCATACCCTCTAAAAATAATATAAAATGAAAAAAAAAAACAGCCACCAAGTCTCATATCTCATCATCTAAAAAATGGCCACAGAAGGGGAGATACTTGTGGTAGCAGCTTCTGTCAAGACAAGACCTGTTGAAAATTATAAACTATATATGGACAAAGGTTTGTGGACACCTGAACATCTGACCTACACTTTATGGCCAAAAGTATGAGGCCAATTGTGCAACTTATTAGATTCAAATTTTCCCAGTGAAGGATACTGTTAATTTTACAGCATATAAAGAAATGTGCACCTCCAATCATGGGGCAACCGTTTAGGAAAAGCCTTATGCTGCCCCAGCATAACTGTGCCCCAGTGCACAAAACAAGATCTATAAAGAAATAGTTCAGGGGCTCCCATTCGGTTTAATTGTGATCTACCAGTCGTTCGCAAAGCTAATGCTGGTAGCTCGCAATTGCAAGTTGGCTCGCTGTCCCAAGCTCCCTTCAGCAGTTCTAGTGCTGCCAAATGTGTCAGACACTGCAGATGGCCCCTTCCCACCTGCAGCGTCTGACACATTTGGCCCAACCCTCCCCACCTGCAGCGTCCAAACACATTCAGCCCGCTCCTTCCTTTCTGACAAATTTGGCTCGCCCCTCCCTGTCTGCAGTGTCCAACACATTTGGCCCACCCCTCCCCGCCAGCAACATCCACATTGGGCTGCACTAGCACTGCAGGATGACAGGACAGCACTTGTGAATAGCCAGGAAGCAGGTAAAAAACTGCTAAACATTTGCGTTGCCTCTGAAAGGAGAGACAGCCACGGGAGAGAGGGGAGAGGCAGCCAGGAGGGAGTGAGGAGAGACAGCCAGGGTAGAGAGCGAGGAGAGACAACCAGAAGAGAGTGAGGAGAGACAGCCAGGGGAGAAAGCGAGGAGAGACAGCCAGGAGAGAGAGTAAGGAGAGACAGCCAGGTGAGAGAACGAGGTAGATGTTTTTTTTTATTGGTAGATCTCATTGAGCTTGTCATTTGAAAAGTAGATTTTAACACAAAACAATTGTGGGCACCCCTGACATAGCCTGCACAGATCCCTCACCTCAACCCTATTGAACACATTTGTAATTAATTAGAATTCCAATTGTGAGCTATATATTCTCTTCCAACATCAGTACCCAACCTCACAAATGCTTTTTTTGGCTGACTGGGTACAAATTGCTACAGCCAAACTCTGAAATTTGTGGAAATACTTTTCAAAAGAGTGGAGGCTGCTATGGTCACAAAAAGGTGGGGTCAACTGCATTTTAATGTAAGTGGTATGTGTCAAAGTAACATCCACATTATGTTTGCCTGAAGCATCACACTGCCTCCACTGGCTTGCCTTTTTCCCATAGTGCATCCTGGTGGCATCTCTTCCCCAAGTAAGCAACACTCACGGACCCGACCTTCCCCAAGATGTAAACGAAAATGTGGCTTTTTGGGCTAGCTCCCCATATGAAATGAGCCTTGGCCACCTATGACCCTGACCCTATTCACTGGTTTTCCTTCCTTAGACCACTTTTGGTAGGTCCTGACCAGTGCCTACCAAAAGTGGTAGTTGGAACATCCAATAAGAGCTGCAGTTGTGGATTGCTCTGACCCAGTCATCTAGCTATTTGGCCCTTGTCAAAGTCACTCAAATCCTTACGCTTGCCCATATTTTTTGCTTCAACTTCAGGGACAAAATGTTCACTTGCTGCCTATAATGCTATAAATGATATAGAATCCCATGACGCTCGGGTAACACATTAGCTGTCTAAAAAAAACTTGCAAGACTGACCTCAAGAATAGGTTAATTTGATTTTTTTCTTTGACATATTAAAATTTACACAAAATCGCATGACAGCCTCAAGAGCAATACATATGTAGCAACATTTTTAAAGGCAATTTGCATTTTTTTTAATATTGTACATCCAGACTTTATATTAATTTAAAACATGTATTGCAATGAGCAGCAGTTTGTATTGAGATATTATTTATACCTTTAAAATCTGAAGTACCTGTTAATGGTGACAGTCATATAATTACATACTAAAGATGAAATGAATACTTCAGTAGCGGAGCTGCCATCATATGATATTATGAGTAGAAATTCAAGTACCAGGCAATGGTATAAATGCACTCTAAAGCAATTGATCTACATTTATTATGCATTAAGTTTACAGTGACTCTCCGAGGCTTGTGTCTGTGCCAAGTTTCTGACAAGTCTGCTGAACAAGATTTATTTCTTGTCTGCAGAAAATAATTTGAGAGTTCTAATGGTTGCACTGAAGTCGACAAACATATTTATTTATTCACAACCTGATTTATTGTGAAGTTGCTTTCAGATCATTGTGATATAGAGTATTGTTTACAGTTTCTGAAAGTGTCAAAGTGTGACATGTGAATTAGAAATTTCAGTCTCTCCTCTGATTTTTACCCAAAAAGAACAAGATAGTGACAAAACTCATCTGAAAGAATGAATAACATTAAGACCCCTTTCAGACGGGTGCCTTCAGTTCCCATCTGCGGGGATCTATGCACGGATCACCTACTGATCAGAACGTTGACATCCATGTCCATCCAGTTTAGAACCAGTTACCAGACCCTTGTTGGTCCATGGGCAATCGGATATAAATGGGTGCTGTCATTTGTTGCTTTATACACTTTTATTCACTGATATACTGGATTTGCTGTGAATTTCAATAAAGTCTGCAGTATTGGAATTATCTGGATAGTGCGGTCTATTTGAAACACCCGTTTATATCCAGCAATATACAATGTGTCCATTTACATGAGGGTACCTCCGATCCAGCACGGTCAGGTCCTTCGATACGGAACTCTGATTTGTTTGTTTTACCAGACCTGGCTCTAGTCGGCGGTAAATGGATGTAAATGGACACTAGTCTGTTTATATCTGGCTGTCCATAGACTGAATTTGGGCTTCCGATTAGATCCAACTGAAAACCTGACAGGCAGACCTGATTGGATTGCCGTGTTAAAGGGACCTTAGGTTTAGAGTAATTTAAAGAAGCTCTCCCAGCGAAAGGAGACAGATCTACTCAAGACCAGAGTTATTATTATTATTATTATTATACAGGATTTTTATAGCGCCAACAGTTTGTGCAGCACTTCACAATGTAAGGAAGACATTACAATTACAAAACAATTCAACACAAGATGGTAAGGGGGGCCCTGTCCGAGTTCCTCAGCATTTTTCTACTGTGTTGCCCTAAACTGAAGCAGAAATCTGCCAATTATGTAACAAATTTATGGTTTTAACAACTGAAACTTTTGGTGGCTTTAATGATTTTTCAGTTATGCATTGTGGTTTTCATTGGTTCATGTGTAAAATGAAAAATTGCTTTATCTACACGCTTTGCAAAATGTAAGTTGGCCCACAGCAGAAAGGATTAATGTGGGTAAGATCAAGGCTTGTAGCACTATCGCTGTTCTATGTGGTACACTGAATAGTGATAGGCAATGACTGGCATTCAAAACATGACTATCAAGTTAAATTAACACCAGCATAAGCATAAATGTGACAGTTCTTTTCAGAGTCCAATTAGATTTGAACATTCAACTCACATGGCTCAAATAAAGATCTGTATCCTTTTATTAAAGCTTTGTGAATTAAGCTTATTGCCAGTGTTATTGGAAGTTATTTGCAATATGTGCAATGGCATCTCTTGCAGGTGCATAAAATGCATATAACAGAATTAATAATACATAGGCAATGTTATGGGCTTCTGGGTGCTGTGACATAGGTTTTTTACTATTATTATTCAGCCATGGACCTTTAGTCATGCATACATTTGACAAGGGTTATATCCTATGTTTCTATTAATATCCACTAGGCTATCATTAAAGTGATAATAAAGTCAAAATGTTTTAAGCTATTTCAAATGATGATTAAATCACTTATCATGGATGCTGCTTATTGTTTAAATGTTTTAGTTTCCGGAAAACTCAGCTGGTCCCACTGAACCTTTTAATATTTGATGGCATGGATCATATTATGCCCTGCCAATGATCAACCCGTTGCTTGTCACAGTGTTTGGGCAAATGCATAGTCAAATTCCATCCTTTTTTGGAAACAAGACAACAAGTAGCCTTTTTAAGGCTGGCCATACACAAACACATCAGCAGGGACTATCTGCTGAAGTTGATCCAATTTCAGGAATCACTGTGATCTTCAGCTGACACTAACCGTGTTGCACATCTGCTACTTTGATCCTTTCCACTGCTTGAATGCAAAAAAAATGCTGGACCTGTCCACAGAGTTGGAACGTTTCTCACTGCAGTAATGAACACCTTTACCACTGATGACCTTCCAGCAATTCATGCCCCTTTAGTCATAGGCAATGCCAATTTTAATGTACATTGCTTAAAAGAGAATTATGAGGTGAGTGATTTTCACTCAGCCTCATAATCTGAGCCGATGTGTGACAATTAAACTGTCACAGGTCGGCTCAATAGATCGGGACGTGAGTGAACACACACCGGCGCTCGCTCACTTCTCGATCCTGTGCCGGCAGAGAGCCGTGACAGGGGAGGGACTGGATTCCCCCCCTCCCCTGTCCGATCCTCCAGCGCTGACTGGCGGAACGGATGGGGGAGAGGGGGGGTACAGCTGGCTCTGCCTCGAGATAGGCAGAGCCAGCTGTCACTCACGCAGCTGGGCGGATCCCGGCACAATTGTGGGATCCGCTCCGTCTGCGGCGTCTCAGTTTTCCTCCGAGCTGCATGGTAGCTTGGGGTATACTGAGCTTTGGGTGACGGGAGGACGCTAGTTTGTGTCCTCCCGTTACCCTTAGGAGAACTATGGGGGAAAGCTCTAACCCCATAGTTCTCCTTTAATTATCCAGCAGCCTATGGCCATCCTAAGAATAGGCCTGATAGGAGGTAGGGATACACATTCAGCATATTTATGACTGTACGAATATACTGTATCCTTATGAATAATTCAAAAGGAACATTAAACTTTATTTCCCCTTTTTAAATGAACCTAGTAACAAATTCTAGCTGTAAGTTAGTTCCATGTGATTACAACCTATTTAGAATGAAAAAAAGTTCCCCGTAACGGTTCTCCATAATATTCAGCATGTCCTTTTCAGCAGTCTTAAAGTGTAGATGACTTGAAGTTAAAAGCTGTTTAACATGCAGATTTTCACCCACAAGAGTAATTAAGAGTTTCCTTCATAAATATCAGTAAATGGCAGAGCAGCACAAACACCCACAGTCTTGCAGCTACAGAATCTTCAGCACGAGCACAGAAGCAGGATTTCGGCTGGGGCGTATTGTGGAACCTGGCCTTGGGGCGGCAGGGGGAGTAAATCCGGCCCTGATTGGATGTATTACTTTGCAGACTGATAGAGAAGAATAGAGTGACTCACAGAACAGGTGTCCAGTTGTACTGCTTATGAAAGCTGCAATTACATCCAAGGGAGTAAAAAGTCAAGATTTGGAAAAAGATGCATTTCCTATATTTATTTAAACAAATGTGAATATTATTTGCGAATTGCTAAATGGTAACTGAAAACTAGAAACAAGGTCATAAAACCTGCTCCACCGTCGACTCCTAGGACTAAAACCCTCAAGCCATTTTTGCTGCAATTTTCCATTTTCCATATTTAGAGGGTTACTTTTTTTTCCTGTGAGGGAAATAAAAGAAAAATAGTTAATTACTGAATTACTACAAAACATAGCATAATGTTTACCTGAATATCCATCTATAAAAAAATGTTTGGATGAAAGCGTTGCGAGGAGAGGAGGACATGTGTTTTTTGGTTAAATATTTGAGTTAATTGCATTATATTTCTTTCCTACTTGGCATCAACAGCATCATTTTTCTTATCGTGTCTGGGTATAGTTTGTGCTAAATTTGATGCAGACAGTACTCTAATTTTTGAAATGACTCTTTATTGGGTTTTATAACACTATACATTACAAGTAGGGAATCATAATCTAGTACAAGAGAACCAGTAAAAAAAACAAACAAACAAACAAGTAAAGGAATACACAAAGGAAAAGAGAAACGCACAATGAGATATGCATTCAGGGTCCCCAAAATGTATCAAATCTGGATATATTTGGTTGGTGAATAGCTAAGATCTGTTCATAGTTATGGATAGTGTAGATGGACAAACTTTATGACATTAGGGGGTTCTATGGATTTCCATCTTCTTGTTATCATCAACTTGGCAGCTAGAAAACAAGGTTCTTCGCTTAATGTAATTGAAATGTGTATAATAGAGGAGGGGGAGGGGATTAATCAAACAGGAGCAGATAGAACCTTGAGTAGTATTTCCTACCAACTTGCTACTCTTTTCTGTTAAAGTATAATTTAAGTCTCTCTTTTTTGGCATATATCTACTGCTAGCAAACAGTAGATATATGCCCCATGATTAAAAAATTTTAAAAATAGGCAAATACCTAATTACTTGCCTGTGTCAGCGCCGCTCACTCCCGGCTGAAGCACTCCCAGTTCCCGAACGGCCATAATAGAGAAAGTGTGCGGGAGCATGCGCAGTAGAGTGGAGGGGGAGAAAACACACTGAAGCTCAATAGCCACACCTGGGCAGCCATGAGCGCGCATGTCGGACTGACACCGTGGGACACAAGGAGTCTGCGGTGGATCAGAGACCGGCACCAACATTGGAGGCACTGTCAGAAACAAGTGGAAGGAAGAAGATGATCACAGCAAGAGGCATAAAATATGGTAAGTGCTTACAGCCGCAATGGGGGGGGGGGCACACATTTGCCTTTAATGTCACTTTAAGCTTTGAAAATGAAATACAGATGCAAGATGATTGGATTCTCCCATGGTGCTGAGATGTATTGCACAGGTTAAAGTGAGCTGGTTTACACTATATTAATACCAATCTTCTACTTGTTTTTTTAAGGCGACTCTAATGCTAAACAGAAGTGCAAAAAAAGTGCTCACCGCAAAGAAGATATTTAATATTCACTTCTCATGCCGCCCGTGGCACCGATCTCTTCTGCACTAAAAATAAACTGAAGAGTGCCTGAAGAGTCTTCAAAATCCAACATTTTCAGAAGGGTCAGATTCTTCAGAAACACTTGACAATAGGATAGCTTCAGTCATTGGATCAATTAGAGAGCTGAATATTAAAAAAAGAGCTTTTGTACTGTATAAAAAAAATACAGAGATATAAAAGGAGTGACAATGTGAGGATAGACACATGAGAGCTTTATAATGTAAGTAAAATACATTGTCTTCAACAAATACATTGTTTGCAGCAGGGCTCACTCCCACTAATGCTTTGCACTGTTTTAAAACACACATGTCAATGTGTAACTTAAAGAAGATCTTTACCCATATCATTGAAATGACAACAATACACCTTTAGAAATGTTTAGTAATGGCAATCTACAAACAGATACTTCTAGATAATTGCCAGCTTTTTATTCTATGCCTACCTTATTTTTTGTTTCCTTTCCATTCTTCTCACCGTAGCCATTTGTACTAAGGGCAGATTGCTATATTTCGCTTTACTTCCTGGAACTCTGGCACACGTGACTAGGACATGTGATCATGCACATAATCTCAGGGAAGGAAAATGCCTTTCCCTGCGATCTCGTGAGATTAGAAATGAGATTTCCCTACTGATTTTCTACTGATGTAACCTTCCCAAAAGGTTAGGCACAGATTACAATACTAATGCCCAAGAGGACCAAGGAGTGGGAAAGCAGTAATTGTAAATAAAAGAAAAATATGTTTGTCTAACTAATAAATGTAAGATGATTTCATATCAGCATGCAGAGCTGCATGCCAATGTGATTTTTAGTGAAAGAGGGCAAAGGTCCACTTTAAGTTACAAAATGTTTCCCAAAGGAAGACATGGAAATGACAGTTCCAAACAGTGCAAATAGTCTGTTCCAAATTTTAAGATGCATCACATAAAGAGCTGCACATGTATTCACATTCCCACTCCTGTTTCAGACTTAAAAGAAAAACATTCCCTAACACCATTTTAAATATAAGGTACGATACTTAAACTGTCTCCTAGTGTTGTTCCCTGCTGTTGGACAATTTTTCCATTAGATGTTGCTGCTCTCCAAGGGCGAATGATGCCCAGCATCACTCAGTTCACTTCCTGTGAGCCCCAGGCATCAAGGACTTGCCTCCTGGGGGTGTGTCATCATCCTGAACTGGGGGTCACAGGAGAATGTTGCATAGAGTAGTGCCGCATTATTAGGTGGAACTGCTCTCTGAAGCATTCAAGACCCATCCTTATCCAGGAAGGGAAGAGGATTTATGAAATTGTGTGACTAGACTGAAGACTTGTGGAGAAAAAAGTATGTATACTATTTTCCTAAAGCAGGGAGAGCTCTAACAGAGGGCATGGAGCCTGCAGTGGAGTTACTGTCCAAACTGGAGTTGGGCTTTAAACTAATAATAGCATTTGCTAAACCTGAATACACTGTATCAGCAAAGAGGACCAGCGCCCACAAGTTAATGCTTACTTACAGAGATAGATTGATACCAAAAAGGATTTTTACTAAATGCATCACAAATATATCAGCCAAATTACAGCAGAACTGAATCAGCACCTCTGTGGACCAGTTTTAATATACACCATGAGCTGGATTTATGACAAATGGAAAATTGCTTGTATCTAAAACCAGCACACATAAGACACTCCGGGGTTGACTCACTAAAGGCAAGAAGGCTGTTCTCTTTTCAAGGGATATTGCATATTGCAAAGGAATGTTCCCTTAACTTAGGAAATGAAATGGTCCTAACCTGGGTTACAATTATGGGAAAATATAGCTAAACTTACTGTATATGAGATGTCATAATTTTTTTTACCGGTGTTGAGAAAAAATGTGCGGCCAATAACTAGACAGGGAAAGCTGCATCTTTGCTTCTTCTGCCAAAAGACACATTCCTATAATGCCTAAAGGTAAATCCGACCCTGCACATAATCTTGCACAAGGATAAACAACCTGGACCCCTGAGCAATAGAAAATAGTTTAGGGTTCATGGAGAACTGCACTGACTCCCTGGTTGGCTACCAGTTCTACTGCAGGAACAAACTGAACCCTAATGGGGAGGGTGCAGCTCTATTAGGAGAGATAATGACTAGAAAGTTGGAGGAGCTTTCAAACTAGAATTTGGGAAGGGAACGAAAGATAATTTATTGTATAGTGAACAAGTAACAAGACAGGAATCTTTGGGAATAGAGGTGGGTGGAACAGGAAAGGTAGTAGGGCATAAGGAAGACAGCAGAGACACACTTTTAGCAAATAACCTTATAAAAAGTCTAGTTGCCAGGCATAAAATAGATGATCTGAAGCTCTTATTACTCAAGAAGGATTTAGACTTTATTGGAATATCAGAAACCTGGATGTACTGCTCACAGGCCTGCACTGTGAATATCCAAGGTTATACTCTCTTTAGGAGAGACAGGGTTGATAGAAGAGATGGAGTAGCATATGCCTATATATCAAGAGTAATCTGGAGATGTAATGTTTTATAGGAGTATGCTATTGGCATAACAATATATATGTAGATTGTAGTCCATCATCGGAGCAAGCTTGGATTAGTGACTACTTTACAACATACAAAAGGACCATGGGGAACAAAAGTAGCCCCCCTCCAGAAGGAAGGACGGTGTCAGCATGAATTCAGAGATGATTTGAGGATTTACAGCCGAGTGATACACAAAAAAAGAAAATTTTTTGTTAATAGTTAAGGTACTTGAATGCATTTTTGAGATTTACCTCTTGGGTTTAGTGTCTAAGGACAAAAACAATTATGAGGTAGGCATGTGCATTCGGATTTGGACGAGCCTGCAAATCAATTAAATTCAATTGATTCGGAGGTTCGTCCGAATCCGAAATAACAAATTTATTATATGCCCGAATATACTAAAACTATATTCGGGCATACATAAATTTGTTTGCAGAACGTGCGGTGGCTATATTGGAGGCGTAGCGCTTGACGTCACATGACGGTGACGTCTCATGCTGAACAAACGATGGCCATGTCGGCCACCGGCGCATTCTGTGTAGGCGCGCCACCATCTTTGAGTATATCTTGGTATACACCAAGATGGCAGCACTCGAACATACGGGCGCCGCCATCTTTGTGTATACCAAGATGCACTCAGAGATGGCGGCATGCAAGCGCAGAATGGGCCGGCAGCCAACATGGGCGCCGCTCTTCCTGTATTTTCAGTGTGCGGTTTCGGATTCGGAGGCTTGTTGCGGCGGCAGTGTCCAGCTGGCAGCGGCACTTTGAATGCCGGGCGAGTGGTGATCGGAGGCTTGTGCCGATGGTGAGGCGGCGTCAATCCCGGGGGGGGGTTGCTGATGGTGACGATCGGCCGTCAGTAGGGGGGGCGGCGCAGCTGTTTTACCTAGGGCAGCAGCATTTGTAAATACACCGCTGACCACAGGCCACGGGCTGTGAAACATGTTTCTGTTACAGCAGATATTTACCTATTTGTTGTTAATTTACTACATCTGAGGCCAGTTTAACCCCCCGGGTTAGATGTACACTTCCCCCTAACGGTTATGTAAAGCCTAAGCAGTATTTTTTAGTTCTGGATAGAGCGGTGAAGAGTTAGAACCTCCTATCAGTTTTTAGTTTGCTATCTATGTCACCGTAAGGAAGAGTCACAATTTTTTGTTCTGAGGGGTGTTCAGTTGCTCATTCATTCGTCATTGTTGAGCCTGATGAAGGAGGCCCTGTGCAGTAGACATGTGCACCGGCAAAACATTTGTTTTGTTCCATTTTCATTCGGATTTTGTGTTATTTTGTTTTTAGGGATTCGGGTCCAAAAGTCAATTTGTTTTGGGATTCGGATTCGGACGAAATTCGCTAGCGGTAGTCTGTACGAAATTTCGTTTGTTGGACCTTTAGTTCTGGTAGGAATTTTAAGGGAGAATCCCAGCCCTAAAATATGGGGGAAAAAAAAAGTGGGATCCCCCTAACATTCCTACCAGACCCTTGATCCGAGCACAGGCTCGGCAGGGCAGGAAAGCGATCGAGTGCACCCCCCCTCCCTGCACCTTACCAGGCCACGTGCCCTTGGCACTGGGAGGGTGTCCCCATGCCGATGGGGACAAGGGCCTCTTCCCCGAAGGCAGCCGAAAGCAGCTGATGTACGGCTGATTTTAGCCGCTGTATGGCTGAAATCGGCCGTACAGAGCCAAAGTGAATAGCCGAAAGCTGTTCGGCTCAGTTCACTTTGGCTTGGTTATTCACTTGGCTGCCTTTGGCAGCTTTGTGAATAACCCTCCTAGTGATTGTCAGGGCTGTAGTTAGCCTGGCTGGATTATAGTTGGCATTTATGCGGTTAATCCCAGGTGTCTGTCATTGACTGTACCCACCTGGTGGAGTGTGACTCTGCTGTATTGTGGGACAGCCAATGAGAAGCAGTGTAAGTGTATATACAGGACAGCAGCCAATCACTGGGTTTCTCTCAACCAGTGATGCAAGATGGGATAGGGTACATATACTGGAGGGAATTGCCATGTGCTCAGACTAGTTCGGGAGCAGCCATGAAGCAGCACAGGATTGGGTGCTGCCCAACCACCCCCAGGCTAGGCCTGAGGCCTGGGCCGAGGCTGGAGTGCTTCCCTGGGGCCTCAAATATGGAGGAGGCCTGTGTTGTTGCCAGAGGAAGAAGAAAAGGGAAAGATGATGGCTTCTAGAGGTGCCTGGAACCCAGAGGACCTCTGGAACATAGCTGGGGTCTCTTCTGCTGAATATTTGCATTAATTCCCTGCTCATCTGCTATTCAAATTACTATTCGCTGTACCACAAATGGATCTACACTGAGATGTTAAAGAGGTCTGGGGAGTCTGACTGTTACACCCTGGATGTCTAGGATCCCTATACCCTCTCTCCCCAGTATGAAGATGTTAATAAAAGTTATTCAACATTATACTACTGGAGTGGATATCAGCTTTGTGGGCACTAGATAATGCTAATGCGTAAGCTGATGACAAAATCCCCCTAGACAACTAGTGATGACCCGGGTTATTCTTGCGGCTCCTTAGGGGGGGAGCGCTATATAAACAATCTGCTCTTTTTTACTATTGGCTACCCTGCCTGCAAATTATTGCTCTCTGCCAGGTCCAAGGTTGGTAGTCCTCTGAAACTGGAAATCCATCAGGTTTTATTCTCAAAAATATATATTTTAAGAAAAAAAGGGGTAATCTGTTCCCACTGACAGTCTCCCTCTTGGTTCCAGATTATTCTTCCATGATTACAAGTGTGTGATATTTTAATGTGGTACTGTCTCACCCTGCAAATAATAGTCTTAACTTTGTCATTGTTGACATCTCTACCTTGTTCGATGTGGTAACAAAAACTGTGACCTCTACAAAAATCCATAATGGGAATTTTAAGAACCATGTATGAATTTTACACTGTGAATTGACTCATGGAAACAAATCACTGGTACAGCTGATGTTAAAAAGCCTGAACATCTCTAACTGGGACCTAAGCAGCCCTTTGGGATATGAACAGCTTGTTTGGGTATCAGAAGACAATGGACCTGACTCATCAAATATAAGTGAGTGAAGAGATTCCAGCAGTTATGAACAGCTTGTTTTGATATCAGAAGACAGTGGACCTGACTCATCAAACATCAATAGGTTAAGAGATTCCATATGCTCTGTATATTGTATGGCAATGTTTCTTAATCTGAATTATAGTTATTTTCCCCCTGTCTTCTGCTTGGTGCAACCATCCTTCAAGAAGATTCCTGGGAATGTGGAGAAGGCAAAATCTTGCAAGAAGATGCTACAGTCCATTGCAAGAGCGTCTTTTCAAAATATTTTGGCTGGTTGGTTTTCCCTAGGATCTAGTTAAAAGGAGTGTGACTTAACCCGTGCCTAGGTGCTGTGGGTGGAAGACAGGGGTGAGGTAAGAATAACTTTTTTCACAATTACCAATGATAGTTGTTTTTTGAACACACTGTAACATGTTTTCCACTGTCTACAGTGCTAAAGTAGGGTTGCCAACTCCAAACAACTTTTTTTTCCTTCAAAACATGGAACATTTACTGACAGAGCAAATTTTTAAAGACATCCTGAAATGACAAATCCCTAGTAGAAACTAAAACATTCATTATTTAAGCAGTATAAATATGTAAACATTAACAAGTACTTTTTTAGTTTGAACAATTAAAAAAAAAATTAACAGCATGACAAAATATGACCATGACTAGAATTATGAAAGACTGTACACATATGTCAAAGTCCTTATGTTCACAAAATTACTGTGCCACAAGTGACACTCTCACATACAAACATAAACCCCAGCACAAACAATCATTATTAAAAAAAATGTAATCTTCTATCCATTAAACATGCTTTTCTACACACAAGAAGCTATTTTGTCTTTTCCTACTTTAAAGAAGAACATATCCTTTAACAACAGCTTTTGAGACAATGTGACTATGTGAAGTACAACATAATGTTTATGCTGCAGGAGTCAGGCATATGTAACATGCAATATAGCAGTGGATCTCAACCTGTGTAGCCTCAGGACCCACATTTGTCCTTGGTCACCAGCACAGCACTGGAACGCACGGCATTGCAGTACCATGAGTTCCGGTGCGGGTGATCGAAATGTGGGGGAAAGGTGCGTCTGGGATGCCATTCAAATGAATAGCAACACATCTCCCACACCAGAACATGCCATAAGTGTGATTGCGTTGTACACTGCATTTATCCCACATGATTCTGCGATTAACGCACTGTACTAGTAAGAATGGGCCCTCAAAAACACTGACAGACACACACAGACACAATCTTACACACTCACAGACATTCTCACACACATACACACTCCAAAACAAATATATATATATATTTTTTTTTTTAAGTCTCCCTACCGAATGAGAACTGGAGTGGAGCCAGGGGTCCAGTTTGGGCTGCTGTGCTATGATGGAGCTCTATCCACATGTGCATTGCTTATAAAGCTCTTTTGTGTCCCCTGTAGAGGCATCGGGAGCCAGAATGGCGCAGAGGGCGGCAGCGGTGTCCTTGTGGGGAAGTTGCCGGCGCCCGCAATGAGGAAGCCGATTGTTCGTTTACGTCACTCCGGTCCAGGCACCTCGATAGGGTATGCGAGGGAGCTGTAAAGCAATGCACGTATGGCGGCCATAGCCCCAGCCCACCCAACCCCACCCCAAGCTGACAGTCGGCACCAAGCAGCATATTATGAATGTCTGCTCAGCGCGAGAACTGACAGTGCTGCGTTAGGGGGAGGCAGAGGAGCCTGCAGTGGAAGGCACGCAGTGATCCACAAAACAACAGTTGAGAACTACGGCAATATAGCATAGCGTGCAGCAGTTAGGATGAGGGAGAAATAGCAATAGCATGTGTTTATTGCACTCTATCACACAATGTAATGCATCACACACTAGGTGCCATGGTGTATGGTGTTGCCATTCATTTTGAAAGGCACTCCAATGCATCTTACAGTGGGTGTACGTTGTGCTGCAATGTGTACAACTGCAATACTATGTGTTGCCATGCGGCGAACAAAAGTAATACATGCAGTGTGGCACATTGTGCCGTGTGATGGCAAGTGCTAAATGCACAGATACCATGCCTCTAGCACAACACAACAGTGTGGATGAGCCCTAAATCTGCTGCCCACATAATCCCCTCTACAGGTTCAGTGTGCATTAAATGATCTCATTGCACACTGTGGGTTAGAGTGTGGGCAAATACAGGGGAGGGAAGGCAGAGCAGTCACAGCCTCCATCATCTTAATGCAGGAGTGATCCATCTTTGGAGCGATCATTGGGAACTGGGCACAGGTAGATCTACTGCCAGGCCAGTTTTTTTATAGCACAAGACACTGTGTGTGTGTCTCTTCTGCCAAAAATCTCCTACCTGCCAGTCAGCATTTTTTTTGCCTTGTACTGAGCCGCGTATTGGTGATCAGGGTGTGCATAAAAACCTAACGGGTTCAAATTCTTCATCACTCTATACAAATCTAAAAAAAAAAGTTGTGCCTTTAGTTATATCCCAGATAGCAAGCAATTGAGCTGCAAGTTTGAAAATGACTTGCTAAACTATTGCAGACTTGCCAAGCTTCACAATTTTGTTGCACAATTACTGCAGGTCTGCATTGCAAGTCTCCAGATCAACGTGCTTTGCAAACGCGCTGTACACTTGCAGAGCTTTTGCTAAGACCTGCAGGACTCTTGCTGTAGACTTGCCAAGCAAATTTGCTACAAATTCGAAAAGTGTCAACTAGAACTTGTGCTGCGAGTGTTCTGCAAGTCTACAACTTGCCAGGAATGTGTGCAGCAAGTTAACAAGAATTACAATTTAACCCTGGCACACGTTTGTGGCAAGTTATCCTTGCTATCTGGGATGTTATAATTGTTGACTATAGGTATGCTATAATTATATATGTGCTGTAGCATAAGACAGCAATGTATTCTAGCATGGTTGCTTTCTTTATCATAGTTGTTTAGTCCAAACATACCTGTTGATCTTTACAGAAAACTTGTGTGGAATCCTCTTCCTTTAGTATAATAAGTGTTGAATCATGCCCTGTGAATTCTCCTCCGGCGTTGTCACCCTTTGGAATGCGTTCCTCTCTAAGTCTAAAAGAATGCAACCTGACATTGCAAACATCGGCGTGTCACTCTCTTTATCCAGCTCTGTCTCCTTCCTGTTTTTGTTCCCTAAATGGGCATTAAAGTGACATTAAACCCTCAGAATTTTTTACATAAACCAATACCTGTATCCCTGTGTGCCTTACTGTAATCCATGGTAGTTTCCCTTCTCTTTGCTGCTCTTCCTTTTAAATCCTCATGTCTTCTCATGCTGGGGGAAAACTTCCCTTTGCAGCTGAGTGCCTCTTCCTGTAGTGCTGGCTCAGGTTGCAAACCTACACACAGACACCATGTATCCATTTCAGAGACAAGGCAGTCTGCTGCCAAACAGAAGTTCTGCCCAGCATGAGAACAGATACAGATTTAAAAGGAAGAGCAGCAAAGAGAATGTGTGCCTTACTGGATTACAGTAAGGCACACATTACAGTATTGTTTTAAGTTAAAAAAATCTGAGGGTTTAATGTCACTTTAAGCCCAAATTAAGCCTTAAAGTGCAACTGAAGTCGAAACGTTTTTTTTTTTGTAGTGGAGTGGAGAGAGATTAGAACACCTGTCAGGTTTTTCTTGCTGTCTGTGTCCCCATTAGGGAGATTCACCCTCTCTCTCTCTTTCTCTGGTGACTGTTATCACTGAACGTGAAAGACAATCCCTAATTTTGGGTTGTCTATAGAACAAGAATAGATGAGAATAGATGAGAAATCTTTCAATGGGGACAAGAGTTCTGCTGACCACAAGAAAATCCCTCTCTTTGGAGGGATTTCATCTCGCTTACTGTTGTGGCTATTGGACACAGTTCTACTTTAAGCTTATTACAACCTTATACAAGGTACCTAAAGCTTAAACCTTTTTGTTTTGCATATAGTGATAAGGGGTTACAAACGCTATTATTATTTTTTTTTAAATTCTTTATTCATGTAAATGTATTTTATAAAAAATATAAACAGCTGACGGTTGGGCGAGATGCCACGTATTACAGCAGATACATAATACATCAATACAATCAAAAGCGACTCTAGCATAGTGTACATCGTTAAAAGAATAAACTATCGCTAGCATAAATGTTATTTTAAATGTGTTCAACCATATGAAAAAAAAAAGGTAGAAAAAATAGAAAATGCTCAGCTGCCCCACCAGGGGGCTAGAAGTTCACAAAGAATATAGATGTGTACCCAGCAAGTGGAAGGGGAAAGACCGTAGATGAAGCATTTAGGAAAAAGAAGAAGGTGGGGGATGGAAAATAGGAGCAAATAAGGACAGAGACAGCTCCCCGTAGAGCACAGGATTGGGAGAGACTAATAGCACTACCACTCCAATAAACGAGCCCCACCATACCATACCGGGCTTTAAGACTGAGGAGAAGTGGTGGGTGCCATGATACAGAGATATGGGTCCAAAGACTTATAGTAAAGCCAAGGTCTCCGTGTGGTTCTAATTATTTTCTCAGTGTTATGTATCATAGACGTCAAGTCCTCCATTTGGTAGATCTCATTCATTTTGGAGAGTCAAAGCCGCATGGATGGGGCCAAAGGTTGATGCCCTATAGAGAACAGTTTGTCATGTGCAGAACATATGCCACAGGATTGTGTCCCAGGTCCACCAGAGCTAGTTGCTGGACAATGGCATTTGCAGAGTCCAAAAATGGGTTCAGTTATAAACAGGACCAAAACATGGTCAGTGCCACTTCTCCAGCAACTCGAGGGTACTTACCTGTTCATTTTATGAAGGACATCAGGGTTTTACCACCTGGACATAATATTGTAGCCCTGATCCTGAAAGGCGTTAGCAATTTATTCACTTCTCCTGCCTTCTCCAAACTCTTCACCCTTTTGTGAATAACCCTGATGGTCTCAAACACAGTGAGCAGCCTATCTAGATCCAGGGCTACTCGATAGTGAGAGAAGGAAGTATCTGAGTTGATATGAACTCTGAGAATGCAGAAGTGGATCCACTATAGTCCTAAGTGCCTCCTGGAATAGCCTTTGGTTATTGGAGTAAAAGTCTACCAGTCAAAACTTATTTTTGCCCAACAGTTGCCGAAAGTGCCTATTCTCCAAGCCTGGAGAAAAGTCAAGATCCCCAATCACAAGAGTGAGAGGGGAGGGGAAAGTGTGGAAGTGCTGTTCTGGTAACCTGCAGTGTCATGCCAACGGTGGGGTGAACCTCTACCGCAGTGAGTGGGGGTGAGGAGAGCCACAGGAGGCCTGTAACCGAACTGGAAGAGCCCTCAAATTCCATACCTACCCTTGCTTAAAGGATAACTATGGGGTCAGTGTTTCTCCCCATAGTTCTCCTTAGGGTAATGGGAGGACACAAACTAGCGTCCTCCCGTTACCCTAAGCTCAGTATACCGGGAGCTACAGCTCGCAGTATACTGAGACGCGCAGCCGGAGCGGATCCCGACGTAGATGACGGGATCCGCCCAGCTGCGTGAGTGACATCTGGCTCTGCCTATCTAGAGCCAGAGCCAGCTGTACCCGCCCCCTCCCCCATCCGTTCCGCCAGTCAGCGCTGGCAGATCGGAGCGGGGAGAGGGGAATCCAGCCCCTCCCCTGTCACGGCAGAGAGCCGTGACAGGATCGAGAGGCGAGCGAACCCCGTATGTGTTCGCTCACCTCCCGATCTACTGAGCCGACCTATGACAGTCTCATTGTCACAGGTCGGCTAAAACTATGAGGTGAGTGAAAAGCACTCACCTCATAGTTCTCCTTTAAGAGAATGGTTACTGCACTGGCCAACTACCTTGCAAAGATGGATGGCCTTGAAGTATAGATGAATATCTTGTAGGCATACCTCCCCTCCCCCCTCTATGTTTGGATAAGCTGAGTGTCTGTTGATGGATTCTGGGGGATCTGTGAGTTCAAATATATTTGGTGAACAGTCGCCAGAGCTGTCCAAAAAATATGATATGGCAGCCTAATCGGAATGGTCAAATACAGAATTGTAGGCAAGACCATAATTTTTATCAAATTGTCGTGATCAAAACTAGGGATGCACCGATACCGATACAAGCGATACTGATACTCGTATCAATATCGGTGCTGATACCGAGTATTTGGCCGAGTACTCGTACTCACCCAAATGCTCCAATACTTTCCCTCAATAACGAAACTTCCACACAGAGGGAGGTCTCACTCTGACCGGTAGTGCTGCCAGGAAGCATAGAGCCGACTTCCCGGCCAATCAAGAAGCCCGGCGACAAGTATATCTTTTATATTTTGCACCCTAGATCATAATAAGCACTTAACCCTTGCAGTGCATGGGTAGTTCTCCTTTAAGTTGGCCATACACCTATAGAGTATCTGCAGATTTTCTATGGTCAGATGGAAAAAGTGCAACAGATTCCTCCATCTACACTAAACTGTGTGGCTGGAGGAATCTCCCGCTGGGCCAAGCTTCAGTATCTTGCTAGTTGGCCCCGCTGGCTCTCAAAATACCTGAACAATGCCTGCATCCAATCAGATTGTTCAGGTATATTGAGAACGAGCAGGGCCGACTAGCAAGATACTGAAGCTTGGCCCAGTGGGAGATTCCTCCATCCACACAGTTTAGTGTAGACCCCTCCTGGCCCAGTAAATTGCATTCCCTGCCCCTTTGTGAGATGTAGCTGTGGGGCAGGGAATGTGCCCCTTCATAACTGATTGGGCTGGCAGGGGTGTCAGTCACAGTTTTTTGTGGGCTTGGGTAAACTCTGGTGAACTGGTTGCCCACCACACCCAAAATTGGCCACAGGCAATCTTTTAAAACCTTTTACCACTCATCAATTAAGTGTTATCAGTGATCGATGGCCCTGAAATAATTGCTTGCACCCTTATGTTCGTGATATGTGCGGCGTAATGGGCGCAATCGTCATTTTTGCACGTAGGCGCACACGACACATGTTTGTGCGTGTATGTGGGGGTGGGGGACTTTAAAATGTTTCTGGTATTTTTGTGACTATTTTTGGTTTGTTTTTACACTCAACTTTATTGTTATCACATAGGGGAAAAAGAAGCCCCCTATGTGATCAAATTACAGTGACAGGTCATCTTTATGGAGACATCGGGGGTCTCTAAGACCCCTAATGTCAACTAGGGACCCCCAAAGAAGCTGATGAAGCAGAGACCTCTGTAGCCGGAGGGTGGCAGCTGAATGCGGAAGTGATGTGATAAACACCACTTCCACACTCACAACACTGGATGGGAGATCGTGTACTGAACTCCCTGCACAGAGCCACAGTGCCGGTCCCGGTCTACAGACGCCGGACCGCTTGCTTGTAAACAGCCATTGTTGGCTGTTTCAAATTTTGACAGTTTCCCGCCTGTATGCGCCAGGTGGCACGCATGAGCGGGCACAAAGGATGTTTTACGACGGCCACCCGCATCTACAAGGCTACCGGTCGTTTTGCTACGCTTAGCGGATGGGAGGTGGTTCATATTTTTTTCTGGAGTTCTTCTTTAAAGAGGATTGTACAACCACATGGCAATATGTGTGGGGAGTTAAAGGGCCCATTCACACCAGCAGGCTGTGTTAAACACATAAGGGGTTATTCACAAAGGAGCCGAAGGATCCAGCCGCAGCTTTGGCTGATCCTTCGGCTCTCTTCGGCCGTCTAAGCCTTTTGGTTCAGTAGAACCGAAGGGCTGCTGTACGGGCTATTCACTATAAACCATACAGCAGCCGAGCCGAAGACTCTAGCAGGTGGCGGCCAATAGGAAACAGTTGGGCCAATTGTTACTGCACAATTGTTTTTATTATTATTTTTTTCTGAAATATCTTTATTTTTAATGTCAGTTTATTTACATTTTTTAAAAACATTTTAACCTTTTTTTGTTGTTCTATTTTCTATTCTGCTCGGCACCACGGTGGTACGGAGCAGAAAAGCCAAGCCGAATGCCGCTCGGCAGAATTCGTCTATTCACTCACTGCCGTTTGGCCCCTATGTGAGATGTTGGATCGGCTGAGTCGAAGTCCTTTTGCAGAGCATGTTCGGCTGACCAAAGGTGGCCGATGTAAGGCTGAAATCAGCTGCATTAAGCTGGAGTGAATAGCCGAACGTAGTTTGGCTCTGTTCACTTTGGCTCGGTTATTCACTCGGCTGCCTCCGGCAGTTTAGTGATTAACCCCCAAAGTGCTGGTATACGTTGACAAGCACACTGCTGATTAACTGATCCCAGCTTTTCACACTGTTTACTATTGTTTTCCTAAGTGACATTTCATTATGTCCTCTTGGCACTGCGCGGTGCAATGCAGTTGTAGGGCGTCACATCATGCAGCGCTGAAAATAAATACTGCATACCATACTTTTTTCAATACACATTACCACGATATGGCGTGAACTGTGCCCATTTAAAACAAGCACATTGCCTTGTCTATGCACTTGGGCTGTACCTGACCTAACGCTTCTGGTGTGAATGGACCCTCATATATACAACAAACATAAAGGCATGCATACCAGGCACATATGCCATGTATGTAAGTTTTCCATAGAGAAGAACTACCCTGACACCATGCAAGACAACGTTTCATAATTTACACACAAATGACACCATCAGACTGGTCACGTGATCGTGACATCATAAAAAGTCAGTCTTTGCCCATGCCATGCCCTGAACCCTAGTAAGTGGGCGGCTCCCGCTTTTCGTGACCCCGCCCATTCTGGCAGCCTCTCTCGTGTGAATGGCTGCAGTTTGAATCTGCAGGAAAGGGGAGGAGACGAGCGGCAATGTGCTGAAAGCAACACGGAAAGCGGCGGCCCAGGTCCTCTGCATATTCCTGTACCGGCCCATAGACAAAGCCGGTGATGTGTCTCTTGTCCTTCAATGTACACACAGCGGGGACAGCGTGCTGCAGAGCCCGGCGGCACAGGGACACACACTGAGCGCTGGGGGGACAGGTCCATTGAAGTGCCCCCGGCATCCCTTTAGGTGTGCACACTTCTTACTCGTCCCATTGTGTCAGCCGAGCTCGCATCCTGTACGGTGGTTTTTCAGCAGCCAGCTTACAAAGCTGGTGATGTAGACCAAGGTGGTGTGCGTTTTATCTGCATGCTAACGCACTGCAGCACTTTGCCGCATAAAAGTTAGGTCTTGTTCACAGCAAGTGCGGAGCAGTTATAGAATGCATCAAAAATGCATCAATGGTATTTTGGGCTCTTGTTCACGTCACAACAAAAAATGCAGCATGCCCTAATTTTTCTGCTCTGGAATACATCGAAACGCATGCAAATGCACGGAAAGCCCATGTTAGGCTTAAAATAAAAATGGACCGGAACACGGCAAAATGCACTGTATATGCAGAAACTCATGCGGAGTTGGCGTGAACAAGCCCCTAAAGTTGGACTGAAGCCAACATTTTTGTATTTGTTTTGGACAGAGTAAGAGAGGGTTATAAACAGCTTTTTTTATTCCACTCTGTATCCCACTGGGGAGATTTCTTTTCACTTCCTGTCCTATAGCCACAACAGGAAGTGATGGAAAGTTACAAAATGTCAAGAAGGGAACTTGGTAAAGAACAGCGAACGGACTGGGCTCATATAAAGTGCACCAGTACCGTGATACTTCTGTGCTATGCCAGCAGGAAGTGTTTAAAGTATTTGCATAACCAGACACTTAAATCTCTTGTACTCCATGTGATTTCACTTCTCATTGGCTCAGGGGCAGTGCAGGCTACTTCTCATTGGCTCAGGGGCAGTGCAGGCTACTTCTCATTAGCACATGGGCAGCACAGGCTACTTCTTATTGGGTCAGGGGCAGTGCACGCTACTTCTCATTGGGTCAGGGGCAGTGCAGGCTACTTCTCATTGGGTCAGGGGCAGTGCAGGCTACTTCTCATTGGCTTAGGGGCAGTGCCGACTACTCATTAGCACATGGGCAGTGCAGGCTACTTCTCATTGGCTCAGGGGCAGTGCAGGCTACTTCTCATTAGCACATGGGCAGCACAGGCTACTTCTTATTGGGTCAGGGGCAGTGCAGGCTACTTCTCATTGGCTTAGGGGCAGTGCTGACTACTCATTAGCACATGGGCAGTGCAGGCTACTTCTCATTGGCTCAGGGGCAGTGCAGGCTACTTCTCATTGGCTCAGAGGCAGTGCAGGCTACTTCTCATTAGCACATGGGCAATGGAGGCTAAAATATCAGTTTGCTGCCCCATTCCCGCCATCGCTTTTTAGTATCATGCATCACTTCACACGCTGCTGCATGCGTTATATGAATTTGTGCAATTATAAACACAAAACTGTGAACTTTGTGTAGCTTGAAGCTCAAAGTTCCAAACCGCTTAACTAGCAAAAATCCCATGCTTTTAAATTGTGCCTGTTCACATATGAGCACTCAGCAGGGGTGTATCTATGGAAAATAGTGCCTATGGCAAGCACTGAAATTGTGCCCCTGAACAAACCTCTCATGTACATGCATGCACTATACTGGCCCTGACATACGTATATAGATGACCTGCCAATGAAGTGGCCATCTGTACAATGTATTTATTGTACTATAGCAAAGATGACACTGAGAAGTAGTATGAACTGCTCCCAACCCAATGACAAGTAGTATGCACTGCCTCTTGGCCAATGAGAAGTAGCCCGCACTGTCCTTGAGCCAATGAGAAGTAGTATGCGCTGAGCCAATGAGAAATAGCCTACAATGATTTTTAGACATTGAGAAGTATTATGCACTGCTCCTGACCCAATGAGAAGTAATCTTCACTGCCTCTTTGCCAAGAAGAAGTAGCCTGAAGTGCCCCTGAGCCAAACAGATAAAGCCAGCAATGACTCTAAGGCAATGAGAAGTAATAGCCACTGCCCCAATAAGAAGTAGCCTGAACCAATGAGAAATAGCCTACAATGATTCTTAGCCAATGAGAAGCAGCCTGCACTGCCCTTAAGCTAATGAGAAGTAGCATGCTCTCCTCCTGACCCAATAAGAAGTAGCCCGCACTGCCCCTGTGCCAATGAGAAGTAGCCTGACCTGCCCCTCAGCCAATGAGAAGTAGTCCGCAGCGCCCGAGCCCGCGCCCCCCAGCGCTCAGCAGGGAGAAGCACAGACACGTCTATAGGGACGCCAGGGATGCCGGTCTGACTGCACGAACGTCTGTAGCGGAGACAGGAGAGCCCTCTTCCCCATTCCTTTCTTCTACGTCAGCCGCCCATAGTACTCCGAGAGCAGAGCGGGGCCGACCGGGTGACAGCGGGGCTCAGCGCTCTGGGTCACTTCAGGCTAGTTGTGTGATCGGGGCAGTGATGAGCAGCAACGTGGACTGTACCATTGTGTCCGGCTCCTTTGTCATTGGCTACCTGCAGACACAATGAGGGATGGCACACTGATCCCCGCTGGCGATGCCACCTGCCCATCCCGGGAACACTGATCAGCTCCGGGCTGGGTACCAAGTCCGCTCAGCTTGTCAGGTGCTGTGGTGATCAGATGGTGCTAGTTACCTGCACGAGTCGCCGAGTCCTATAGGAGGCACACAGTCCTGCAGCTTACTGTAGCTTTGATCTGAACACGGGTGTGATGGAAGGCGCTGCCGGCTCGGTGAAAGCCAGGTCTGGATCTAGAAGTGCTGGCAAGGGCAGCTGTGATGGCGGAGTCGCCAGTCCTAGCCCGGGGTGCCTCGGACTGACCGTATGTGGGCGCAGCTCACCGCCCGGCCCGGACTTCCAACCGCAGTACAAGTTGGACGACTTTGACACTGTGGCCACCGTGGGTGAGTTTTCCACATGTGCTTCTGTTGTCATGCTGATCACACATTGTACAATCTGATTGTAAGTTCTCCTGTAAGAGTGACACACGTTGTACAATCTGATTGTAAGATCTCCTGTAAGAGTGACACACGTACAATCTGATTGTAAGTTCTCCTGTAAGAGTGACACACACTGTACAATCTGATTGTAAGATATCCTGTAAGAGTGACACACACTGTACAATCTGATTGTAAGATCTCCTGTAAGAGTGACACACACTGTACAATCTGATTGTAAGTTCTCCTGTAAGAGTGACACACACTGTACAATCTGATTGTAAGATCTCCTGTAAGAGTGACACACACTGTACAATCTGATTGTACGATCTCCTGTAAAGGTGCCCATACACTGCTCGATTCACGTACGAGAATCGCGGGAAATCCTGCGACTCGACGATAATCGAGCAGTGTGAACGAAGACGTGCGACCGTTTCTACTGTACGGTCACACGTCTTTTGTCTAAGGAGCACGCTAGAAAACCAGCCGAGAATCGTACGATTTTCGGCTGGTTTGAACGGTGCTCGGGAGACAAATGCCGAACGGGCCGGTGTGCGCACGCGCACTGCCCGTTCAGCATTGCGGTCATCGGAAGCCCGCCCCTCAGGGGGACGGGCTTGCGATGATCGAGAGTACGATCTGCCTGTCCAAGATGGGCAGATCGTACGTTTTTTTTAATTACTTTACAACCATCGCAAGACTAAGGTCACCTTTAGAGTGACACACGCTGTACAATCTGATTGTAAGATCTCCTGTAAGAGTGACACGTTGTACAATCTGATTGTAAGTTCTCCTGTAAGAGTGACACACGTTGTGCAATCTGATTGTGACAGAGCACCCTTCCTTTGTATTCCTCTTAAAGGGGAAGCCCACCCTTTGCTTTTTTTTAACCTCTCTTACCTGTGTCCTCAAGTCACCTGTCTAGTGAATCTAGTGTTGTCTCGGGTCTTGTATCGCCATCTTGTTCCTCCTCCATTATTGGGTGGCAGCTGCCCCCTGATGAAGTGTGTCAGGTCAGGCTGTATGTTCTCGCTCTTGCAGCCTCCCTGGATATAGAACGGTGACCTCCCACCCAGGAGCAGGAAACGTCATTGTTACCTGGACCCCCCCCACATAATAAAACATTATACAAAGGAAAGACTGAAGGTTCACTTTAAGAGCTCTCAGTGGGTGGGCTCTTGGGAGGAGTTATGCAAATACCAAAATGACTTGAAGAGTGGGTGTTCCTTGGCATGCAGACCGCCCACTCATGATCCTGAGCATCTCTGATTGAAAGAGCTGAAATCCAATGAATGGAAGGGGGCGGGACAGTAAGGATGGGGAGGAGATATACAGTCTACCCAAGATGATGCTGCACTTCTGTGGCCAGGAAATGAGGTGGGCTCAATCTGACAGGACAGGAAGTGAAGGGAAAGCACCTGAGCAAGGGGGAGGCCATTTATAGAACGCCTGGGGGATGCTGTTCTCACTAGCTCCCCTAGATGGCGCTGACGAGTATAGGGAATTCCTATACTGTATTAGTATATTCCTATACTCAGCAGCGCCATCTAGGGATGCTGGTGGCTTATCAACGTTTATAAATATCGCCCTAGGGCAGGGGTGGCAAACTCAAATTCATCGGGGGCCACATCAGCAGTATGGTTACCCTCAAAGGGCCGGTTGTATAGGACTATGCATCTACTCTTTATTATCATAAATAGTTGCCTCTGCATTCAGTTTCTACTGGTTTTATAAACTGCGCGTTTATTCGCGTGGGGCTGGTTTTATTTTTTTCTGTTTTTATTCACTTTATAAAAAATGTTCATTTGTTTTATTATTTTTACTTAATCACCTTTTTATTTTTTACATTTTTATTTAGTTGCATTTTTAATTAATAATATTTTTTTTACTTTTTTCTTTTTAACTATTTAAAAAAAAAAAACTTTTTATTGTATTGCTATCACACAGGGAATAATAATCCCCTGTGTAATAGCATTTGGAGGTGACAGGTACTCTTTATTGACCCTGTCACCTCCAACACAGGAGTTCTAGCATAGCACTGTTGCTAGAACTCCTGTGAGGCTGGGGGAGGTGACAGAGCCTGTCTCAGCTCCACCGTCCGGCTTCGTCACTGCTCCACGCCCCTCGCTCCGTCACGGCTCCACGCCCCTCGCTCCGTCACGGCTCCACGCCCCTCGCTCAGTCACGCCCTCTGCTCCGTCCCCATCTCATTCAACGCTTCGTCCCCGCCCCCCGCTTCGTCACAGCACCACGCCCCTCGCTCCGTCACGCCCTCTGCTCCGTCCCCATCTCATTCAGCGCTCCGTCCCCGCCCCCCGCTCTCGGCGCTCCACGCCCCCCCCGCTCGTAGCGTGGCTCTCGGCGCTCAAAGAAAGCCAGCCCTGCTACTTGTCCGTAGCAGGGCTAAAACAGTGCAAAAACCACTTGCCCGGCGCCCGGAACTACATGTCCCGGGCGTCGGGCGATACGAATTCCACACCCCTGCGCTGTGCGGGCCACATTACAAGGTCCGGCGGGCCGGATTCGGCCCGCGGGCCTTGTGTTTGCCACCCCTGCCCTAGGGTTTCCATTATGTTCAATGGTGCCCAGTCACACCTGAGCGCGGTGTCGCTTGAAGCTTGAGAAAGTACGTGTTTTTTGGGGGCAGAGTCCCTCCAATGGGAGCGTCTAGAAGAGAACTTTGGCCCAACCTTTTTTGGCCATAGTTCTCTTTAGGGTCACAAGAAGACATTTACTGTGTCCTCCTCTGGTGACCCAAAACTCAGCATATAGTAGGCTATTCCCCGCTAGATTCTGGCAGTGCAGATCAGTGCTGCGTCGGCAAAGATCCTGACAATATTGTCGGGATGCACCCTGCCAGCTGATTGACAGCCGGCTCGACCTCTCTATTATTGTTATTGTTATTATTATTATTAATAATAAAGCATAAATAAACAATAATAAATGCTGAAGCCTGAAACGTGGCAAAACAACTGGAAAAACAAACAAAGACACTTAGCTCAAGTGTAAGGCTAATTGGAGACAGATGATGATATCAAAACAGGGGCTCTAACCATTACTCATTCTATCCAAAATGAAAAACAAAAGACTTTTTTTGGATATACTTTATCACATTTCATGTTGTATCTAGAAAACATTTGCAGAGCCGTTCCTTCTGTGAAAATCGGACTTTTGCGTTCATCCCCCATTATGACCACTAGATGGAGCTGAGGAGCATAGGACATTCCTGTACTCTCACATCCCATCTAGTGGCCATAATGCGTTATGAATGTACAAGTCCGATTTTCGCACAATGAACAGCTCTGCAAATGTTTTAGATGTTTAGTATAAAAATGAAGCTGTTGCCTCCAGTAGCCGATCACGGGCTGGTTGTGTTTTTCTAATGCATTTAAGAAATGACGGGAGATGTCTGATTGGTTGCAGTAGGCATCAGCTCTGCTTTTTTTTTCCCTGTAGTATTTATAGATGAGCTCTTGGCAGATGAAGAATGCTGTGGTTTGCAATTAGATGTTTAGCCATTCAGGTATGCTCTTATTTTGTGCAGTGGTTGGATACGGCTGTGTATGCGTCTTTGTTTAGACTTTTTATATCTGCGTAGCACGTTTGCTTTTTTTGGCGCGACGTGTAAGAAGGTAGAATGGGCTGAAGAAAGCAGCTGATTGGTTACTATGGGCAACTGCTCCAGATTCTGTCTGCTCCAGTTTTGATACATTCCCCTAATACCTCACCAAAGACGCCCACTGGGACTTGTAGTTCCCTCCAGACTGTAAAGCTGAGAAGATCATATAGGCTGCCTTTCCTAACCTGACTATGAAAATGCTACTTGCCTGGCTGTCTAAGGTTTCAACGCTTTCTGAGCCAGCAAAGCCAGAATGCATCTGTGTAATTGTTCTGGGACGGTGACGCTAAGGGGCTGATCTTCACAGTGTTCGCCCAGCAAATAACTGAGTGAACGATCCCAGATGGCAAGCAATTGTGGTGCAAGTTTGAAAATGACTTGCTATACTATTGCAGACTTGCCAAGCTTCACAATTTTGTTGCACAATTACAGCAAGTCTGCATTGCAAGTCTCCAGATCAACGTGCTTTGCAAACACGCTATACACTTGCAGAGCTCTTGCTAAGACCTGCAGGTCTCTTGCTGTAGATTTGCCAAGCACATTTGCTACAAATTCGAAAGTGTCAACTAGAACTTGTGCTGCGAGTGTTCTGCAAGTCTACAACTTGCCAGGAATGTGTGTAGCAAGTTAACAAGAATTACAATTTAACCCTGGCACAAGTTTGTGGCACGTTATCCTTGCTATCTGGGATGTTCACAGATGATTACTGCTGCTAGATTGAGCCGAGGAGCATAGGGCATACCAATGCTCCATCTAGTGGCAGTAATGGACTGCCACTCAGCTATAGGCTAGGCCAAGGGCAAACTTACGCTAGTCCAGGGGTAGCCAAACTCCGGCACTCCAGCTGTGGTGGAACCTCAAATCCCATAAGGCATTGCATAATTCTCACAGCCACAGACATGACTCCCGAAGAGAGATGCATCATGGGATTTGTAGTTTCACCACAGCTTGAGAGCCGGGAGGTTTGCTACCCTTGCGCTAGGTGAACGTGTTAAAACTCGGCCCTAAGGTGCAACAAATCACCAGCGGCTGGTCCGTGTCCAGTATATGGCCAAATTTCATCATACAGACAATTTTGTAGCAGAGGTTAATCGCTGCTACAGATCGCTAATGGAGGCGATTAACAGTGTTTTGTAGCTAGCAGTTTAACCCCTCGCGTTACTATGAATTAATCGCTACAAATCGATTATTTGTTCCTGCTACAAGCTAAACCAGCATTTCAATCATGGCACCCTTTATAAAAAGTCTTGAGGCACCCCAAACCACAAAGTAAAAAAAAAAGTAAATGTAAACAACAACGTCTGGCACCTCCAAAATCCATACCAGACCCTTATCCCAGATAGGGGTCTGGTATGAATTTTAGGGGGGGGGGGGGGGGGCATGTAAAACCTACAAAAAAAGGGCTTCTCCCACACGAGATCTCCCCTTTTACATCAGAGCCCCCTTCAATATCACAGTTCCCCCTTCACATCAGAAGAATGCCTGCACCATTGAAAGGCATGACGCTGTGCAAAAATTTTGAGGCATCCCTAAGGAGGGTAGAAGGCACCCCTAGGTGCCCAAGATGGCACCTTGGTTGAGAAAGGCTGAGCTAGACTGGTGATACAGCATTGGGTTCAAGTGTCGGAGCTAAGCCCATAGGGGGAAATGAAGAGCGATTGGCGTTTGCGACCTGAAACGATGCTGCTCAAACTCAATCACACATCGCTAAAGAATCAGCCGGTTAGCCATTCTGTAAACAAATAATTGTGATTTTTTTTTTTTTAAGACAAATGGCTGAAAAGTGAGCAGTTTAGCTATCAAATTGTTAGAGAGGAATCTCGCTAAAAAAATGCGGAGGATCACCATGAATAAATGACCCGCCTGACATCATCTTTATCCTCGTAGACACGGCCAAACCTTTTTATTATTTTTTGCCGGCTCTAACTTGACTACAAACAAAAGCTGATGCAAATGATTTCTATTCTTGTCTGTGCGTTATTAGTAACCGTGACCGCGTGGTAAAGTTTATGACATGTCCACACCTGTACTAACAGAACCAGCGCCAGCAGATAAATATGTCGCTCACCTGATGGGAACTGCCTTACCTGCTGTAATATTTATCATTCTGTTCAACCAGTCTGGAGGTTCCCTCGCCCACGTCAACATGTCAGCTTTATATAGGGCAGGGGTGAGCAAACTCCAGCTGTGGTGAAACTACAAATCCCATGCACCTGTCTTTGGGAGTAGTGCCTGTAGCTGTGAGAATCTTGCAGTGCCTTATGGGATTTGTGGTTCTACGACAGCTGGAGGGCCGCAGTTTGCCCCCCCCCTGATATAGGGAAACAAAGGTGCAAAGGGGAGTTCCCTTCAGCAAGCAGTCAGAAGCCATCTTGTTTAGATCTGGCTTTAGTTAGAGAAGTGACAGTTAAACATCACAAGGTAAAAATGAATAGCCCATTAACCCCTTGCTGCTGGGGGGGGGGAGCCTTTTAAGTGGGGAGAGGCTCCTGATCACAGAACCACTGTGATTGGCTGCGCAGTGATGATGTAACCTGGAGTCGGTAGGTAGTTGACTGTGAGCTGTCGGTGACAGCTTGGTCACTGTTCTGGGGGTGGCAATTGAGCGTGCCACCAGAGCAACATGGTAACGAAGAATCACCAGCAGACTGATGATTAATGTATAAAAATCTTCTTTATTCCCGCATCATGTCACATCTCACAGCGCAACATTTCGGGGCCACGCAGGATCCCCTTCATCAGGCTTAACATGAGGGCAACACAGTCACATATATATGTGCGTCAGGTGGGAACTAAGGCTTACCCACCATCTAAGGATTTCTGTGGGATGCGGCAAAAAATGTGGCAGTGGAAATGATGTGCTGCTCTGCAAGAGATGATTGGAAGATAATATGAAGACAGATTCTGGTACTGGCCTTAGTATAATATGTTTAAAACTGCCCGACCAAGCCACCTTTAGTATTAACTCCTAATCTTTTTTTCAATAATAAATCCAGATCAAAAAACTATACATTGCCCAGCAAAGCATTGCTTTCTGCCCACACACTACAGTCATCATGTTTCCACGCTGCTTCAACTCTCTCAGCTCGGCTTCCCTGAACTTCCTGTTCAGTACAAGATCACAAGAGTTAGTCCAGTCTCCCAGCAGCTGTCTACTTAGCTTGGAGAAGAGGAGTGCAGGAAGGAGAGTGTCTTTCCTGGCTGTGCCTGTTTGTGGAAACACACAACTTACTAACACACAAGGATGGCTCCATCCAACCCTTCAAGGGAAAGCAGCCACTCTTAAGGTGCCCATACACTTTACAACCATCGCAAGACCTTAGTCTTGCGATGGTTGTAAAGTAATTTAAAAAACGTACGCTCTGCCCATCTTGGACAGGCAGATCGTACTTGCGATCATCGCAAGCCCGCCCCCCTGAGGGGCGGGCTTACGATGACTGCAATGAGGGGCGGGCTTACTATGACTGCAAACGGGCTGTGTGCGCGTGCGATTCCCGGCAGGTTTTCTAGCCTGCTGGTTCGACGGAAAATGTGCGACCGTAGAAACGGTCGCAGGCCTTCCATACACTGCACGATTCTCGTACGATCGCAGGATATGGGCACCTTAAAACAGAATATCGGGCCCTCTGATCAGAGGATCAGCTGAGTTTTCAGGAAACTAAAACTTTTATACATCAAGGAGCAGCACCCATTTAAAGGGGTTTCATCAGCATTTGAAATGGCTTAAAAACATTTCCAGTTATGGGCTTCTCTTGAGATGGCCATGCACATAGTGACTTGTGATCAATTTCTGTATGAGCGATCACAAACATACGATCCATCATCAATTAAAATATTGAACAATACAGCACACGGTATTGTGCACACAGCAGAAAATATTGATTGAAAATACAATCTATCGGTTATAGAAGTACAGACACTCCTAACCGAGTTCCATTCCCACAACTACTGTGTTTCCCCCGAAAATAAGACACTGTCTTGTATTTTTTTTTGGTCTCAAAAAAAACACACTAGGTCTTATTTTTTTTTAATGTACAACAATCCACACTTATTCATGTACAAAAATATGGTAATCAGGGGCGCCATACCTTTCCAAGAGCAATTTGCTAACCAATCACTGGCCAGAATGAGCACTTTCACTATTGATTCCTCTCAGGCGGAGTGCATTTGGCATCACTCCGTCTGTGACAGAAGCCGGCACTATAGAGGAGGTATCAGCTTATGCGGCTCTGCTCCCTCCGGTGCCGCCTGGCTTACTCTAGCCCTGGCTTCGTTGGCACCGCTGATTCTCTCCTGCGGCTCTTAAAGTTCCCCCTTTATGCCACCACCGGCCCTGAGAATGGTCACAACTAGGTCTTATTTTCGAGGTAGGTCTTATTTTCTGGAAAACAGGGTAGGTTGTTAAGTGAATCGGTCACTAAGTGAGGAATAGAGGAAATCAGGTCTAATATACAGTACATGGCTTAGGTTTGCATGCCGCAAATACCAATGTACAGTACAGTAGTGAATACTGACTGACTGACCAACTGCGGGAACGAGACAAAGACTGAGAAAGGGAGATGTGAGATGAGCTTGACGCAAGTTCTCATACAGTGTACAATTCCAACTGGCCGGAGAGCTGGTTGTAAGTCTGAGCGGTCGTTACACAGCTAGGTTGTTGCTGTAGCTGTATAACTAAAATGATAAGTAAGTAAGTAAGCTGGGTGTACACTGGTTGATTTTGGTATGTACGTTCATATGCAAAATCTCATCAGAACATTCCATAATGCCATCAGAGACGTGACGAACGTTGTTGGGAATTTCGAATGATACAATGTTCGATTTTGGAAATTAATGGAGTTTCCTGAATGAAAATGACATTCACCGTTCATCCAAGAAAACATTTCCATCCTGCTCCTTCAATTTTTTTGTCACTAGGGTTGAGAACGATCATCAATTAGACTTCATTAACTTTCACAAAGTCGTCCGAATATTCTGGAAATGTTTTTTTGGGGGGGCCAAAATTCTATTGCTGTATGGCGAGCTTTGATTGGATCTCCTGACACGCTGAGTTTGATTGATTAGACTCTTAGCATCCCAAGTTCACTAGATCGATCAAACAGAGGCTCTATGTTTTACCATTTTTTCTTCAGTTTGATCGCTTCAGTTGCATCGAATGGTTGATGTGCGTGTGGTCATATTTAATCCTGTGTATAGTAACACTCAGATTGGGAGAGTGAGGGGCAGCACTCCTAGTCTGGAGATAATCTCAATTGCTTTGAACTGTATGGTGACTCCAATAATCTGAAAATGCTTGCAGGAGAGGAGCAGAGGGATGACCTCATTAGTGTTCTGACGCTCCTTCATTGACATGTGCTGGGTATATGGAGTTCACACTGCTATCTCCATGGGAGAAGAGCTCCCCTTGCAGTGGGGCTGCCTTCACACTGCAAGGATTAAATGGCCATCTAGGGCTATGTTGAGTAGTTTTACTTACCTGATTCCCTCCCCCCCAGCACCGGCAGTCAGCACTCTCCTCATCTCCCCTAGGCTCCAGCTTCTGAACTGTCCCTCAGCATTGCAATAGGAATGCACACTAGAGTTGTTTTTGATAATGCAATCAAAGCTTACTTGCAAAAATCCCTTTTATGTAGTGAGTGCTGCCTTCTGTCTGCCCATACCCTTCATCAACTTCCTGGATTCCCAGTGTGCTTTGCATCTCTTTCCCTGCCACTTTATGTGATGTAATCTCAATTTCTCAAGACTCCATATCCCATAATGCATTGCTTCAGGCAAGCAGTGATAATGTTACATTGAAGGAAGTTCAGACATTAAATTGTAGATCAGAGAGCAGGCTTAGTTAGAGTTGTGACTCAAGGAAGTTCACATTTACAGGTCTGAGTGGAATCGTGTCAATGCATTGATGAAGTACATCCTATGGGTATCTTCAGTAAGTACGTTTTACAATTTTCTAGATCGATATGGTTATTAGAGAGTGGGATAGAACTTATGGAAAATCAATAGAGAAATACAGATTTATTTTCTTTTATTAATGTGCACATTTATTGTTTTTTTTTTTTTTTTAAACCTCGGCTAAACCTTTATTTGAATGCGCCTGGAGTTCTCCTACATTATTATTTATTATTATTATTATACAGGATTTATACAATAACAATCCTGTATTAGAATTATGTATGACATAACAAATGTGTATCTGAGGTTGAAATACTGAAGTGACTTGTTTGGAAACCCAGTTATGATTATTGATTAGTTGCTATCTGACATTTGCTTTGTGGTCTCACACACCCATTATCCTCACAATTCCCCAATGGTCTGGCCAAAGCTAAAAATGTATTCGTTATATTAACAACCTTCCATTTAAAAAAAGATGACTCTAAAAAAATTTACTCTTCTGGCTGTTCACCCTGTACACTTGTGTGATTCTCCTGGTTGGGTTGGATATGCTTTTTCTGATAATGTGGGTAAGTTGGTAGCCCATGCAAACAGATATGAACTATGAGGCGAGTGATTTTCACTCAACCTCATAGTTCGAGCTGACGTGTGACAATGAAACTGTCTGCTCAATAGATCGGAAAGTGAGCGAACACACCGTCGCTCGCTCACTTCTCGATCATGTCCCTGCAGAGAGCCGTGACTGTCACTCACGGCTCCCTGCAGGGATTCCTCCCCGCTCCAATCCTCCAGCGCTGACTGGAGGAACGGACGGGGGAAGGGGCGGGTACAGCTGGCTCTGCCTCTAGATAGGCAGAGCCAGCTGTCACTTACTCAGCTGGGTGGATCTCGACCGTAATGTCAGGATCCGTCCCAGCTGCGGCAGTCTCAGTATACCACAAGCTACAGCTCGCGATACACTGAGCTTTGGGACACAGGAGGAGGTTAGTATATGTCCTCCCATGACCCTTAGGAGAACTATGGGGAAAAACACTTATCCCATAGTTCTCCTTTAAAGAGGAACTTCACCCTTATCTTTAAAATGACTACAAAGACATCTTTAGAAATGTTTATTAATGGCAATCTACACACAGATACTTCTAGATAATTGCCGGCTTTTTATTATTTGAATTCCTTATTTTTCTTTTCCTCGCAAGTGGCCATGTTTACTAAGGGCAGATGAATCCATCTCCCTTTACTTCCTGGGACTCTGACACATGTGACTAGAACATGTGACCAAAAGCATGGACACCGGCACATGGTGCTTTTGTTCATACGACGAGGTGGTTGCCATCTGCCGACAACCGCAGCACCCAACTTATCATATTGGAATAGCGGCACCTGAGTGCGGTGGGATATATATGGACTATATCTAGAACATGTGACCATTCACATCAGCTCTGTGGGAAAAATGCCTTTCCCTGAGATATCGTGAAACTTTGTAGTTTACAGCTGAGATTTCCCAGCAATGCACTGCTGATGTAACGCTCCCAGAATGCATCTCTTAGGTACAGGCTACATCACTAATGCCTAAGAGGACCAGGAAGTGAAAAAACAGTAATTGTAAGCAAAAGAAAAATATGTTTATTTAATTAATATATGCGAGATGATTTCATATCAGCATAAAGAGCTGCATGCTGATGTGATTCTTAGTGAAAAGGGGTAAAGGTCTCCTTTAATGCAGTGTATCGCAATGAACCATCTAGGTGTAAATGGGCCCTTGTTAGAGATGTTTTTATAGATGTCTGTGTGCCTGTTGGGGAGATGCTTCCTCACTTCCTGCCGAGGTGAAAGAAAGTGAGGGTACATCCATAATTTAATGATTATCACCAGTACAGAGGGTAAGGGAAAATATTCCATTGCGGACACCAGTTTCTGTGACACTGTCTAAGGTGGTATCACTACTCGCTTTGGGCGGATTTCTTCTCATTTCCTGTAATGCGTTTGGGGCAGGAAGTAAGGGGAAATCTCTGCAGTAACTCAATAAACATCAATCAAAATAGGACAGTGCTTTGAACCGTTCTCTTCTCTATCTAAACCAAACATGTATTTTGTTTGGATTTTCACTCTAAACCCCCCACAAAATTAATTACAAACTCCTCCTTGAATAAAGTGAACCTCTGTGAGCTTTACTCTACAGCTGAAAGCCGAGGAGAACAGCTTGGTTCCTCAGCTTTAATCCTGGACTTTGCAAAGGGAGAAGCTGACAAAGGATGGTGAATTGAGACAGCCTGTCATCGATCAATAAAGGGCTGTAGTCTTTACGACAAATAAAAAGTAGCTGTCTTTGTCAGATGGCGATTAGAGTGCATAGTCTTTGAATCTTCTTTGTATTGGATGAAAACATTTCTATGGCCTGCCTTCTTTCTGGAGGACACATGGTGTGTCAGTGAGGGCAGCCAAACAAAAACAACATGCAGTGGGCCTATTTACTGAATGATGGCAGCTGATGGCTACAGCTGTCACGAGTGCAGGTGTGAAGATCAGGGTTCTCCGTGCCCCTGTTCTATTAATCCTCTCCATGTGTTTTGGAGCTTTTGTCAACTCAGTTTGATCAATGCTACTGAACATTGGGAAAGGGCTTTTTATAATGTGACTCATGCAAAAACGACATTACTTTCTTTGGTCCTTTTTACCTTTTACTTTATCATTTTGGCACCCTCACCATGAGTGGAGAGGATATATGATATTAACTATTTATAAAATACTAAGAATCTGTCCTTCCGGTCCAGAGATTATGCATAATATGTAGAGTCACAGAGCGCCTACTAATTTGTCTTATTTGAGAGTTCATCTTTAGTAAATCAAAGAATGTGCAATACGCCATGCCAATTAGAATTCACCCTTCTTCTGGATAAAGTTGAAATGTACATGCTATGGATAAGAACATGCTGTTTTTTTTTTTTTTTAAGAAATATGACCTATTATGAAACTTTTGACAAATGATTTTATGACTTTGGCCTTTCGTAGTGCTCAGAGGAAGATATTGGTATTCTCTTTGGCAATACACAGCTCAAATCTTGGCTGAATCTGCCGGAATCTGTGCTGTGGGTAGCTCTGACGGCTCCACCCGGATCAACAAACTTTGACAGAGCGAAGGAGGGGGGCAGAAAATTGCCAGCTGAACAGTGACAGCAGCCAGTCAGGATCCCTTAGACCCCTTGGTTAGGTTGTCTGGAAGCCTGTTGTAGGGATCTAAGGAATCCTAAAAGCTTGCATCTTTAATAACTTAAGTTGGCCAATAAAGAGTATCACTTTCTTTCTGTTCCTGAATCCAGAAATGCTCCACTATTTTTACATATTTATTGAATAAATGCATAAAATAGATAATCTATGAGGGGCTGAATTGGCTGTTTAACAAAAATTTATACTTTAGTGTGTGTGTGTGTGTATGTATATATATGTATGTGTGTGTATATATATATTAGGGATGCACCGATACCATTTTTGCAAGTACAGTACTGTTACTTGACCAAGTACTTACAAGTACTGATACATTTTTATTTATTGTCATGTTACAGTTTTTCTAAAACAATATCGACTAATTATTTCAGGACAGTTGTGGAGCACCAGAGCCAGGTCCCAGCTGCAACCTCTGCAACCGGGGTAGTTCTCATGAAAATGCCAAGTATCCTCGGCATTGGTACTCGCAAAGTATTGGTGCATTATATATATATATATAGATAGATAGATAGATATATATACACATACACACACACACACACACACACA
>NW_017307050.1:544806-557820 GCF_000935625.1 Nanorana parkeri | reverse complement strand
ACATCACAGAGCTGGTGGATGTTAGAGACCTTGCGCTCCTCCACCTTCCGTTTGAGGATGCCCGACAGATGCTCAATAGGGTTTAGGTCTGGAGACATGCTTGGCCAGTCCATCACCTTTACCCTCAGCTTCTTTAGCAAGGCCGTGGTAGTCTTGTAGGTGTGTTTGAGGTTGCTATCATGTTGGAATACTGCCCTGCGGCCCAGTCTATGAAGGGAGGGGATCATGCTCTGCTTCAGTATGTCACAGTACATGTTGGCATTCATGGTTCCCTCAATGAACTGTAGCTCCCCAGTGCCGGCAGCACTCATGCAGCCCCAGACCATGACACTCCCACCACCATGCTTGACTGTAGGCAAGACACACTTGTCTTTGTACTCCTCACCTGGTTGCCGCCACACACGCTTGACACCATCTGAACCAAATAAGTTTATCTTGGTCTCATCAGACCACAGGACATGGTTCCAGTAATCCATGTCCTTAGTCTGCTTGTCTTCAGCAAACTGTTTGCATGCTTTCTTGTGCATCATCTTTAGAAGATGCTTCCTTCTGGGACGACAGCCATGCAGACCAATTTGATGCAGTGTGCGGCGTATGGTCTGAGCACTGATAGGCTGACCCCCCCCACCCCTTCAACCTCTGCAGCAATTCTGGCAGCACTCGCATGTCTATTTTCCAAAGACAACCTCTGGATGTGAAGCTGACCAACTTCTTTGGTCGACCCTGGCGAGGCCTGTTCTGAGTGGAACCTGTCTTGTTAAATCGCTGTATGGTCTTGGCCACCGTGCTGCAGCTCAGTTTCAGGGTCTTGGCAATCTTCTTATAGCCTAGGCCATCTTTATGTAGAGCAACAATTCTTTTTTTCAGATCCTTAGAGTTCTTTGCCATGAGGTGCCATGTTAAACTTCCAGTGACCAGTATGAGAGAGAGTGAGAGCGATAACACCAAATTTAACACACCTGCTCCCCATTCACCCCTGAGACCTTGTAACACTAACGAGTCACATGTTACTGGGGAGGAAAAATGGCTGGCTGAGCCCAATTTGGACATTTTCACTTAGGAGTGTACTCACTTTTGTTGCCAGCGGTTGAGACATTAATGGCTGTCTGAGTTATTTTGAGGGGACAGTAAATGTACACTCATATATAAGCTGTACACTCACTACTTTACATTGTAGCAAAGTGTCATTTCTTCTGTGTCGTCACATGAAATGATATAATAAAATATTTACAATAATGTGAGGGGTGTACTCACTTCTGTGAGATACTGTATATAATATTTCCCCAGATGACTGGTCTTTAATCTTTTAGAAAAGAAGGGACTTTTTCAGCCAAGGGACTAGAGAGGAATTTTTAAGCGCGGTTCACAGCAGTACTTTTTGGAGAGGACTGTTTCCATGGGGCTATGCTATCTATAATTTTGCCATTCGCATTAGACAATGCTGTATGTTCTATGGTACCGTATTCATCAAACCTCTGTGAGTCATTCATAGATGCCAAGATTACATGGTGATTATGACGGCTGTGAGTGGTATATTTGCTAAGGGTTCATAGCATAATGTGTCAATGGTGGTGTAGTGGTTAGCAGTCCTTGCTAAGGCACAGTGAGACTAATTACAACAAGCACTTATAAGCCTGAAGGCTGAATGAACAAAATCAGATTTCTCCATCCACTCTAAAAAGTATGAATGGACTAATCTCCCCTGTCACCTGTGCTCGTATTCTGACAGCAGGTGCCCACCGTTATCGGAATACCTGAACTGTGCCTGCAACTGACTGAATACAGGCACTGTTTTCCCACCCAGTCTGTTAGACAAAAGTCAAACTGGGTGTTGGCGTGACGGAATCCATAGCTCGAAATTCCAATCCCTTGCTGAATCAGCCAAAATTGAAACTGTGGGCTGTCAGCATTAAGTATCAGAAAAATTCTGGCAGGAACTTCTGTACCAGCTCTTGCAAAGTGTTATCAGTCAGTTAAGACAGCTTTGCAACCCTGTACTGAAAATGTTCGGCTATGTTATTAACCTCTAGTCCATGCAGTCTATCAACTGTCCACATTGTACACTCCACATAAAGTTTTTCAAAAGAAATGTAAACAGTGACAGCTCCAGCAATGTGCGATACAACACACTCTACCATAGCTGTCACAATGCACTAGGGGCTAGTGTGAACGGGCCCTCGGTCTTTCACGGTTTCACAGTCTCTTCTCCCGTACTAAAAAAATGTGTACTTTGATTTCAGTGCACTTCGTGATATTCTCGCAGTGTGCAGTGGAACAAGTGAGATACAGCCCTCAACTCCCAGCCTCACTGACCCCCCCCTTTTCAGTCATTAGATTTTAGTTCTTAAATATGAAGGCTCAACATATATGTGGGCATAATCTAGGGAGGTCTGCATGCAAATGTAGTCTGCTGGTTGGGAGGGAGCATGCAGCATGTTTTCCGATCGCACTGCACTGGAACGGAGAGCATTACTGTACCTGCTGGCGGGGGATGTGCCTGTGGTGCTATTGACCTGAATGGCACTGCTACGCTCCCTCCTGCCCCGGAACGCGGCCCGGCCTGATCTATGTGATCCAGTGAGTTCCGGGCTCAGACGGCACCGGAACGCACAGCATATGGTGTGACTGGGCCCTTAAAGTTCTGGCTGGTGTTGGGCTTTAACTGTTATACCTGCCTAAGGATTTGTAAGCTTGTTCAGGCAATCTTGCAATTTGTATGATTGTGTAGACAGGAAGTTCAGTCTGCTTTTTGCAGAAAAACATCCTCCTCCGAATAAAAATAACACGTATCTATGTCTGGGTGTTCCTTGCCCTTGGTGCTCTTTTTATGCTGCATAAATATACTTGCAAGCCCAGCGGGTTCAGCCTTGTCCTCTTCTCTCGCACTGCCCTCCTAATACAGGTCCTGTTTTGTGCCACCATCTTCCTTTTTACATCATGGGGAGCCAGCTGTCTCTTACTGGATTTTGCAGCTGCTCATGCCGTGGCACCGGATCTCATACATGCACAGGCAGAGGTGTGGCCCTGTGCCAGCCTGCAAGATTTTATGTATAGTGGAAGAAAAAAGGCAGCAGGAGGGTAATGTTCACATCACCTTCACCCAGGCAAGGAATGAGGAAGTGGACAGTGGGGGGGGGAGAGGTATTTATGAATCATAAACTAAGAAAGTTGTTGGTGTTTTGGTAAAGGAGAGTGAGAATGGCATGAGGCATACTTTTATTTTTTGGTTGAGGGTCTGCATTAAGGTTACAGCTTTCTGGGACACCTCCTTGCTCATGGGTGATAACACCGATTTTAGTAAACTGTATAGGTTGGCTAAGCTTTTTATTTGGATTACTTTTATTTGAGATTTTATCCAAATGTGTCCAAAGTCACATGTTTTTCCAGATTGAGTCCTAATGTCCTACTTCACCCGCCCTGTGATAAATTACTAGAGTCATCTGCTGTTTTACTTTTTCCCTCATCAGTTTTCTTAGAACTTTTGTAAAAAAACATTAACATTTATTTCATAGCCATAGTTGTAATCCATTACTTACTATTTTAATTACCAATTATCTGCTCATTTGACCTAGTGTCTTCTGAGAACATGTTTCCGATGAATACACAAGACTTTGTGCATTTTATCGTGACCCTATTCAGCTTTCTAGCCCCCCCTTCCAAAAGGAAAAAAAGTATTAGGCTTTTATGCGACTGCAAGCTGGTGTCACACTTGTTAAAGGGAAATGATTGAAAAAGTTGACAACTTTTTCAATAATCGATTATAATCGATTATGTCGATTAGTTGTTGCAGCCCTAATTCTGATATACTGCCAGCTTATGCAATGATGTTTTCAACAATGTCAGGTTACCATGTTGTTCACCAAATTGATGCCGTAAGGAGATACAACATACGTTAGATCAGCAGAGTATTCTGTTGTGACATCCGTCCAGTTTTTTCTTCCATCTTGCGATTGACGAATCAACTGATCTTACTGGACCCATGTTAGGTTTATGGGGAGCCAGATGTAAGTGGACACGAGTCGTTTACAATAGATTACCCCCAATCCATCATAATCAGGTCTGTCAAAATCTGTTCCATTTGGTTTTCCGGACCTGGATGGAATTGGGTGTAATTGGATGTAAATGGATCTGGCTGCACATAGACTAACATTGGGCTTTCGTTCAGATCCGACTGAAAAACTGACAGACCGGATCAGACCGTACATCTGGAAGGGTTCTTATAATCCATAACTATACCTGTTGATGGCATAATCTGTAACTGTCATACCATCCAAATGACTATAGTCCAGATCTACCATTGCCACTTCCTCTGTCCAGCATCATTAGATCGTTTAATTTAATAGGTATTTGTTGCAGACACTTTACCAGAGCTGGGTATACTGTATTCAATCAGACTTCTGCTTGGAGGTGTATAGAAGACGCAAGCAGACTAGCAGACACTTCCATGCCAATTTACAGTCTCTCCTGAAACAATCATTACATTTTCGGGTGTCTTAAAGTAAAACTGATGCCATTTTTTTTTTAATGTTTTGGATAGAGTGGAGAGGGATTAGAACAGCTGTAAGGTTTTTATTGCTGTCTGTGTCAACCTTTTAGGGAAATTCACCCTCTATTTGTCCCAGTGACCATTATTAGTAAAAGTGAAGGAAAATCCCAAAATTTGGGTTGTCATTAGAACAGGAATAGATGGGAAATCTCCCAAAGGGGACACTAATTCTGATGACCACAGGGATTTCCTCTCACTTCCTGTTGTGGCTATCAGACAGAAAGTGAAGGGAAATCTCCCCAATGGGACACAGATGGCTTCGCTTGTACGTTAAGTATTATCTAGCCAGCTAACTCCTCCACGCTCACTCCCGTGATGGACTACAATGTCAATACAAATTGGGAAACTAAACGTGAGATTGTAGTACTTCACCAGAGCGAGCTTGGAGCGGTGACTACTTTACAACACACAGGGACAATGGGAACAAAAGTAGCCCCACTCCAGAAGGAAGGACAGTGTCAGCACCAATGCAGAGATGATCTACATCCGAGTGATACACAAATAAGATACATTTTTGTTAATAGTAAGGGTACTTCAATGTATTTTTAAGATTTAACTCCTGAGTTTAGTGTCTCTTTAATTGTGATTTTCCTGTTTGAATACATTCAGACTTACCAACAACTATTTAATGTGGGGACTGATCTAAACAATTTATTACAATGTTAGTAAGTGTCTAATTTCCTGATATTTCCGAGTCGGGTTTATTTATTTTTTTTCTTTCTAAGCTGATTAGGTGTTGTATGAAACAATTAATTCACCATTTAGAAGTCTGTTACAAAGTTAGTGAGACCCAACTAGGATACTACTGTATTTCTTGCAGCCATACATCTTCAAACACCCCGGGTTCCCAAATTATTTTAGACAGGTAGAATCCATCTATTGCACCTTGCTTGGTACTGAAGGCCACCATCTGTTTGTTACTTTTTATTACTATTTATAGCACATGCAGGAACTACACAAAGTAGGCCATGCGCTTATATCGCCTTCCATAATTAAATGTTGCATAAAAACTGCTGTAAAAATACCAGCTGCATTATTTCACAATTCAGGGAGGAAGTAAAACAACAGTTGTGATGAAAGAAGATAAAGAATTGTGACCAGAATCTACTTCCTGACTCCTGAGCTCTGCAAATTGGAGCAAAGAAACTGCTGTTTTTGTTTGAACAGGTTTACTATCTTCCTCAAAAAGATTACGCAGCTGGTTTATGAAACTACTGACAGAAATCACCACGTTGCATGATTTAGGAACTTTATCTTTATTATAACCTTGATTGTTGCCTTTGTTCGCGTGGATTTGACTTCTCTGCAAGCCATACCTTGTAGATTACAACAAGATAAAAAAACCTGTGTACAAAAAAAATTTTTCAAGGTGACACTCTTAAAGTGAGTGACACTCCTTGCTTTAGGCTCCAGAACAAAATAAAACAAAACTTATAGATTTATTTTATTAATCAGTATATTCTATGTGTGCTTTCCTGTATAGTAGCCACTGCTACTATATGTGTTCTATAGTGTGTTGTATAGTAGCCACGCTACAAGGTCACTCCTGTTACTACAACAGGGGTAGCCAAACTCCGGCCCTCCAGCTGTTGTGAAACTACAAATCCCATGATGCATCTCTCTCTGGGAGTCATGTCTGTGGCTGTGAGAATTTTGCAATGCATTATGGCAGGGCTCAAAATTTCAAGTCCTGAGCTACTAGCCAGGCCTTAAGAGTTACTCGCCACCAGTCGCCCCACCTGACCCCTACCGTGCCCCGCCCTTAACTCCGCCAGGTCAGTGGTGTGACACAGAGAACAGAGATCAGTAACAATGTAGAGTGCAGAGGCCAATGGTGTGATGCAGAGTACAGAGGACAGCAGCTCGCAATTTTCACTCGCCAATTGCGAGGGGGCGAGTGGAAATTTTGAGCCCTGCCTTATGGGATTTGAGGTTCCACCACAGCTGGAGTGCCGGAGTTTGGCTACCCCTGGACTACAATTTCAATACAAATGATTAAACTAAACATGAGATTGTAGTCCATCGCAGAAGCGAGATTGGAGTGGCGACTACTTTACAACACACACAGGGACCATTGGAAACAAAAGTAACCACCCTCCAGAAGGAAGGACAGTGTCGGCACCAATTCAGAGATGCTTTGATGAGCTACAGGTAAGTGATGCACAAATATGCTGCAATTTTGTTAATTAGTTAAGAGAACTATGGGGTTAGTGTTTTTCCCCATTGTTCTCTTTAGGGTCATGGGAGGACATGTACTAGCGTCCTCTTGCGACCCAATGCTCAGTGCGCGCGATATACTGTGAGCGCCGCAGCCAGGACGGATCCCGACATTACTGTTGAGAGACACCCAGCTGCGTGACAGCGGGCTCTGCCTATCTAGAGGCAGAGCTAGCGGTACCTGCCCCATCCATTCCTCCAGTGAGCGCTGGGGGATCGGAGAGGGGATCGATGGAGCCGGCCGGTGACAACTTCTTGTCACTGGTTGGCTCTAACTATGAGGATGAGTGGAAATCACTCATCTCATAGATCTCCTTTAAGGTACTTTTAAATGCATTTTTAACCCCTTCATGACTGAGCTAGTTTTCAGGTTCTGTTCATAAATGACTGACACATTTTTTACATTTTTGCTGTGTGATTCTTCCACAGCAGTAATATACTTTCTTACTAAATGTACCCACACATATTATATATTGTTTTTTAGAGGACAGATAGGGCTATATAATTATATCACATATGTGTACCTAACCCCTCACTTAGTTTGAATAAAATAAAAAAAAATGAGGAAAAAAATAGAAGAAAACACTTTTTTCTCAAGTTTTGATTATTATTATTTTTTTTTAGAATTTTTTATATTAATTATAGTATAAAAAATATATTTATATATAATTTATATTTTCCTAATTTTGTTTTACACTTTATTTTAATTTTTTACACTTTGTAAAAAAAATAAAAATAAAATAAAAAAACTTTTTTTTTTCTTGTCAGTTTATATCAAGCAATCACTATGACAGCTTGATAAATTAACTTTTTTATTTTATTTTTGGCTATTAGGCTGATCCAAACTTAGGAACAGCTAATAATAACCTTAGAGACTGATCCTGACTTTAGTCAGATTCAGATCTCACTAAAAGCTCTTTGATCGTGCCTAGACGATCAGAAATGATACATTTCACTCAAAAGAGATACATTGTATTCTTTCAGTGAAATGTATCTAAACATCGGGCTCTCGAACTGTCAAAACAAATAGCAGAGAGGTGAGGTGAGTCACTGCTGCCTCTCTGCTATTTTGAGCTGTCAAATACGGGATCGCAAATTGCGGTCCTCTATTTGCATGTAACGGCTTCATTCTTTCATTAATGAAAGGAAGAAGCTTTTACAAAAAGCTTAATTATTTCATTAATTAATGCCTCAATACTGAGACATTAATGAATGACTGTTAAATGCTGAGAATCAGCAAATACCGGCATTACAAAGCCTGATATAACTCGTCACGTACAGTGTACGTGGCCAGTCATATAGGCACAAAGTGACAAGACGTACACTGTACGTCTCCCGTCACGAAGGGGTTAAAATGTAACTCCTGAGTTAAGGCCTCGTTCACACCTGACCGCTTTGTAGGGCGTTCTACGCTCGACGAACGCTCTACAAAACGGTCAAAAATATAAATTGCATTGTAGTCAATGCCCTCGTTCCCACCTAGGCGTATTTCCGCCCGTCCCTAACGCCCTACCAAACGGCCCACGCCTGAAAAGGTCCCGGGACTACTTTGGGCCGTTTTGTAGGGCGTTTTCCATTGGGATACAGCCAAGTAGCCTTTGGAATCGCGGTAAAAAAAACGCGTGACGGTCGCGCGACAGACGCGCATATTACAATACGCCTAGGTGTGAATGGCGCCTTAGTGACATTTTAACTTTATCTTGAAGATGCCAATGTCAAGCAACAAGTAAAATAATTTAGAAAGTGACTACTGCTTTCTACTGCAATTGACAGTGTTTTAATATAAATTTGCTGTAATGGCTTATAGATCCCTTTATAAGTTAAGCAGGATATCCATGTGGTCTCTGGTAAGGACTGCAATGCTTACTCATATTCTACTTAAACTTTTTTTTCCTCAGACATACAGCTCCCTGTCCGTACAGGTTTCATTACGTTGATGCAAATATTTTCTTTTTACATCATCGTAAGTGTGCATAATTAAGCAAGGTAGTGCATACAGTATAGAAAAAAAACTGGTCTGGTATATTCTGTGTGACTGCAATGGGTGTTTTGGAGACTCACTGACTCAAATCCCAGAACTGGCTATAACTAATGCTTTGCTTGCACTTCCCCTTCCTTCATGCATCAGCAGTAATAATCTGGTTTTCAAATGTTGCCAGTCAAATATGTTTGAGACTGAAATCTAGCTAGTTGTTGTCTTAAGTCGTTTAGTGCTGTAGTTTACATTAAGAAAGGTAATATCTCTCTTTGTTCTTATCCAGTCGAATAGCACAATTATGTCATGGTATAGGGTCATGGTGTAAACTTTTACCCATTTTGCAGTTAGGGTTACTTGATTAAATAGAAGTTTTGGGTGTAGTCTTTTTGCTATTCATCAGTGGTCAGATTTCTCCCCCTCCCCCCCCACTAAGGCCAGGTTCACATAGGCAGCCGACTTTATGTCCCCCTAAAGCGCAATCTGCGGTGGAATGCTTTTCAGAGGGCAATTGACAGGCAGTTGAAATCTGGTTTACAGACATTCAGTAGGCGATGCTGCCACATCCTGAATGCCTGTCCCCCCCCCCACAATCCCATTGACTGAAAAATATGAAATTCTGTATGGAATTTTCCACGGCTTGAGTGCAAGCCTGAACGACCAATAATTTTGAGATTTAGTTGGGGGGTTGGCACGGGGTAAAAAGACAGATCAAGCACCTGTTTTTAGCACCCCTTTGCTGTCCACGTGAATGAGGCCTGTGTAGGCCGCGACCAATTTTCCTGGTTCACCAGCAGTCATTATTGTGTGTATTGGGGTTGACCTAAAAGGCTTTAATACATAAACTTCTTCTTTTCCCAGTTTTCTCTATTCTCTAGAACTGTGCATATTTCAAATAAAGAAGTATTTTCAGGGAGGCAATATCCACATGAATAGCTATTTTTAGAAGTTCAGATTTAAAGCTGACCTAATGTGTAGAATTAAGCAGTCATCAATAGATTATCACTTTTCCTGAGATGATACCCTTCTGCTGATTGAAACATAATTACTGACATTACATTTGTGTTGAAAACCTTGTTTCTATGTATACTGTAAGTTGTAACTGTATATTTTCATGGAGGTAGCTATATTTGGTTGCTACATATGCAGACTCTGCTTCCTGTTGCGCAGTGTTGCACAGTGATTATACTCTACAGTTCTTTCTCAATTCAAAGTCCATAGGCTTGATTAAGTAGGAGCCAAATAGGCAAATAGTCTATATGATGGGGAATTTTAAATAAGGTTAAGCTTTGCTGACTTCCATCATCCAACCATGTGTAAGCAACAGATGCTGTTTTTCCTCGCACATGATTGGGTATTCTTTGCAAAGTGAATTTCCACCACATTTATTACGCTATAGGAAAATTCTCTAGCAAAGTGCCTATTTGGCTTTAGTAAATCAACCCCTAAGTGTTGTCTGACACACTGAAAACAATGCAATGCAACGTGGCTCAGATCATTGCACTCTAGCAAGCATAGGAAATATAAAAAATCATATTATATAATATGAAATAATTTTAAACACTACAGTACTAACTTGAAATATGCATTGATGGAAATAAAACTATCCTTTAATGAAAACCTTAACATGCTGCCACTCTTATGTAAATCGGTCACTTATTGATATAAATAAAAATGACTACCACACATGTGCCAGTCCAGAAATCTCATGACTACTGCACATGCGTGAGTCCATGCTCCCACATCACCATGGAGCATGGAGCCGGCTTCCTGACCAATCAGGAAGCCGGGCAACGAGTAATGACTTGCTTCCTGATTGGTCAGCTGGCCAATAAGGAAGCCGAGTGACGAGTCATTACACACCCCCAGCTTCCTGATTGACCAGAAAGCGGCCTTCGTGCTTCCGCCATGCTAATCAGGAAACCAGGCGGTGAGTCATTACACGCCGCCCGGCTTCCTTAATGGGACTTCAGAATTCGGCATTGGGGAGTACTGAAAAACCGGTATCAGTGCATCCATAGCTTGAAATCCAGGGGGTGACTTTTTTTTGGGCCAGGCAATGTGTTTACTCAACAACCATAGAGACTAACGTGTAGACCACCATAATAAGATAATGTGATGTGTAATTATTCTGTAGCTAAAGGGTCATACTAGTGGCTAGTGTTAAGAATGTGTGCAGTATCCACTTGTCAGTAGGAAAAGAAAAATAATTGAAGTCCTGGCTATTAGTAGCATCAGGTATGTGAGGAATTCATTTTGGTTGCGTTCCCATTCAGTTCTTAAACACAACAAACACTATTTATACAACCTCTTAAGTACTTCATGCTGCAACCCTTTGATCTTGTGTAGTATTTATAGTAATTGTGTTCTAATGCTGTAAAAAGTCAGAAGTTTACCCAAAGGGTATTTATAGCCAAAACATTTTTAGTTTTGGATAGAGTAGTGATTGGGTAAAGACACCTTTCAGTTTAGTTAATGTTGTGTGAGTCCTATTAGGAGATTTCCCTTCAGGAAGCGAGAGAAAATCTCTACAAGTGAGGAAAGTTCCCTTCTTAAAGGAGAACTATGGGGTCAGTGTTTTTTCCCCATAGTTCTCCTTAGGGTAACGGGAGGACACAAACTAGCGTCCTCCCGTTACCCTAAGCTCAGTATACCGCGAGCTACAGCTCGTGGTATACTGAGACGCCGCAGCCGGAGCGGATCCCGACGTAGATGACCGGGTCCGCCCAGCTGCGTGAGTGACAGCTGGCTCTGCCTATCTAGAGGCAGAGCCAGCTGTACCCGCCCCCTCCCCCGTCCGTTCCGCCAGTCAGCGCTGGCAGATGGGAGAGGGGAATCCAGCCCCTCCCCCTGTCACGGCAGAGAGCCGTGACAGGATCGAGAGGTGAGCGAACCTGGTATGTGTTCGCTCCCCTCCCGATCTACTGAGCCGACCTGTGACAGTCTCATTGTCACAGGTCGGCTAGAACTATGAGGTGAGTAGAAATCACTCATCTCATAGTTCTCCTTTAAACAGTTGTCAAGGGAACAGAAGTTGCCATTGGATATTCAATAACTTACTGTCTCAGTAATAATGGAAACCAAGGGCATGGATAACAATATTTCTCTCATGTTCCCATCAGAGAAATTTCACATGATATCCTGTCCTCACAGCCATTGAAGGTAAATCTCCAACAGGGTAATGGACTGTAATAAAAACTTGCCAGATGCACTAAACCTATCCTGCGCTATCCAAAATATAAAAATAAATTAAAGTTTTGTCAGGAGCATGACTTAATATATTATAAAATTAAGTGTTGGGGTGTTGGTTATTAGGTTTTTAGCTAAATTCTGGATTTAGGGTTCCCAAGAAGGCTGCCACAAGGTCCCCATCAAGCACAAGACCTTTTGGGAGCTGCTAAAATTAAACATTTTTAAAGTGCCAGTATTGGTTTTCGGAATCAGGGCATTTTCACGAGTATTTTTAGGACTTTCTTGCCCACTATTTTTTTAATAGAGAAGCTCCTTACATCAGGTTTATCTTGCAGGGGTTTCAGCATCACATGGAATAACACAAACTCTTTCAGCCTCCTGGGGCGGTCATGGTCCTCTTAGACCCTCTAGTCCAGTGGTGGCGGACCTTGGCACTCCAGCTGTGCCAAAACTACAAATCCCAAAATGCATCTGCCTCTGGGAGTTATGTCTATGGCTGTCAAAGCCTTGCAATGCCTCATGGGACTTGTAGTTCCAAAACAGCTGGAGTTCCAAGGTTCGCCATCACTGCTCTGTCTGTCTCTGCACAGACTACCTTTTCTCGCAATCATTGCCCTGGTCGCCTCGGGCCACAGCAGACACTCTTCTAGTTTGCATGCGCGCACACAAACCTTTGCAATTCGCCTCTCCTGTGAAGAGAGGAGCTCTGAGCATCAGTTATCTCCCATCGAAAAGGACTTGGGATTGAGGACTGGCTTCAAAGTAAGATATGGACCTAGGTCTGGAGATTTTATCCAACCAAGAGCTCTTCAAAGCGCCAGGACCCAGACCAGACTTTACTAAGCTCTGAGGAAACTATAAAGCTTGTTTTTGTCATAGGAGAAGCAATCCATGGAGATCCTCACCCTGTGTAGGTGAGAAACCCTGGTAATACAAATACCATCAACAACCCTACCACCAGCAAGTGCCTTTCACCTGGTAAGGGACTGTTTGCATGCTACATTGTGTTCACTGTCCCTTCTCACAGAAGAAGTTCACTGTCCCTTTACCACAGAGTGGTAGTCTGTCACTATATATATATATA
>NW_017307050.1:534995-544093 GCF_000935625.1 Nanorana parkeri | reverse complement strand
ATACATAATATGCCACATGCACTGAAACACGAATTGTATGCTTCTTAGTTTGTAGAATATGTCATAATGATAACTAGATGCACCATATGGAATTTCTCCCAAGTGTTCTCCTCCTCTGCACTTTCATGATCTGTGAAAAAAGCAGATATCTAATAGGCTTGGCGGGCACAATAAAGAAAGATGATAAGTTGTGGTGGGAGGAAGATCTGTTCTTAATCATTAAAAGGTCAACAGCTGTCCTTAAATTACACATTAAATGCAATAACCTATCACAGGAAAAACGACCTACAGTTTCCTGATATCACTAAAAATTGGATGAAAGTATAGAAAGCAAAAATAAATATTTTTAACTCGGAATACTGGTATTCAGTTAAATACTATGGTATGTCCATACATCTTATTATGAAATTCCAACTTGGTAGCAGTATACACTGATAGTAGTGGCAATTGTGTGTCTACTTTACAAGATCGGTAGCGTAAATGAAGGACATGCCCACAGCAGCCATTCAGGTTCTTTGCAGCTTGTAAGTTTTCTTTATTGGAGTCAATGCACAGCCAATTTACATTGCTTTAGTGTTTGTTAACCTTGTTAATTGTCAACTAGACCTGCAGGCTCCTTTCCTTCTGCTTCTCTTTCTACCCTCATGTCCATTTGCCCCTCCATTTTGCTCTTATCTATTCCTATTATTTACAAAAGCAAAAAAGGTGACTTTGCTGTACTCTTTAAAGATCTGCTATGCCTGTAGCTCACCAGTTGAGCCATTCGATTTGGATCTGCTAGAGCACCATTTGTTTTCCTTTGCCAGCTTAGTATGTGAATAATTTTAAGATGCGGACAAAATAGAAAAATTCCTAGAAATGCCACCAGGATGCTGAAGATGCATCTTCCACCATTCTGGCTGCCAGGACAGAGTGCTGGATTTCTGAGGAGCATAGTCTACTCTGACATCAGAGATCTACTACAAGGCAACTGCAAAATAAAGTGTATAAAATGAGGCTATCGCTGTTAAATAACTTTTATTTCATATTAAATAATTTTGCTTCTCCACCTCTACTGAAAGGAAACTTGTACTTAGACAAGTATGGAGGCTGAACACCTCCAGGCTTCAGTACTTTGAGACAGTGACTTGAAACAACCTTGCAGATTAGGAAAGTCAGAGTGAAGTCGGAACTCCTAGGCTACATACTTGTTATGAGACAGTGACTTAGAAAGTACTGAAGCCATAGGACTAACATAATAGCCAGGGGAATGATATTTTCAAAAGAAGAGGAATACCATCCTCTATACTTCTCCACTACAGGTTTCCTGTAAATAAAAATCAAGCAATCCATCCATAAGGATACAGCAATGTCTGTTGTCCTGGACCGCACCTTTCTTTTTCTCATCATCGTAGGCATAAAAACCTAACTAGTGTTAAAGCTGAACTCTGGGATAAGCAAATATTATCTAAATACATAAGGGATGTATGTTCTTACTTGAATCTTGGTGTTCTATGTGTATTTATTTATTTCTTCCAGATCTGTGCAGTAATCTAATATAAAGTTTTGCCTCTGTGTAGGAGTTTTCTGTCAAAGACTGGTCACTGCTGCTCTCTCTACTTGTGCAGGGAGACTGGTCTTGTAAACACCCCTTCCTGTAATTTCCTGCAGGCCTACCTATCTATATTGGAATGTATATTATATTTGTTTTGCCTGCGGTTTAAATTCAAATTTGGGAAGCAACAGCTAATCACCGTTAATAAAAGTGCTGTAAGCTATCATAGCAAGCAGTCAAAATTCCAATTATTTATGCATCTATCTATCCCAGGTAGAACACTACCTGCACTGAGTTTGCACATTCTCCCTGTACTTGCGTGGATTTCCTCCGGGTACTCCGGTTTCCTTCCACACTCCAAAGACATGCTGGTAGGTTAATTGGCTCCTATCTAACTTGGCCCTCGTATGTGTGCATGTGAGATAGGGATCTTTTTGCACTGCAGCGCCTTGTGGTATCAGAGCTTAGTAACAGCCACAACCCACAGTATCCCTGAGAGGCCGCAGTATACCGCGAGCTAATGCTTGCGGTATACTTAGACGCCGCAGCTTAGGCGGATCCCGACAATTATGTCTGGATCCGCCCAGCTGCGTGAGTGACAGCTGGCTCTGTCTATCTAGAGGCATAGCCAGCTGTACCCGCCCCCTCTCCGTCTGATTCGCCAGTCAGCGCTGGAGGATCTACACCGCCAAATTTTTCAAGCCCTGTATATATATATATATTAGTGAATTTAAACATGTAGACCCTCAGTCACCATAACATGGAGGTAAATTGAAAACACTTTTCCCTTGTCACAGTGTATTAACTCTGCCAGCACCTGCTTTGACCTATGGAATCGACTGTAATTTGATGGACTGCGATATCAGAAAAATGGTACCTCGCAGTGACTTTAATTGCATCTGTCAGGAGTTGTGTTCGAATGTGAGAAAGACCAAGTGGGCTGTTTATTATTTATAATATTCTGAGCTACACTTATATTTGACAGACGACCTCTCTTAATGCCATGTGAACATTGTTGACATTCAGCACTTCAACACCTCTGCACTCAGGGGACTAGTACTTAAAATGACACACCAGTTGCCACCTGGCTCCCAAGTCAGATGAAACAGCTGAGCTAGAATTGTATAGGGTTCTCAGCACTATGCAGGATGCCTCTTAACAGGACTATTTAGAAGTCATTTAGGAGAACTTTGGAGTGCAGCAAAGTGATACTTTGGGCCTTTTTTTAGCACAGTAGATACATTTTACTTAATAAACGTTTTTATGTTTTAAAATGCAGCATTTTCATTTATTTATTACATGTTGTTGTTTTTTTTTTTTCCCTAAGAATTTGTATTAAAGTTTCAGCAGCTGTACAATGGTACAAAAAAAAAGTAATCACTTCAGAAAACAAGTAGTGCAGTATTGATCACACCCATGATATCTCATAAATATATTGATGATCCACGTAACCACAATGAACAGGTCACCACCTATAATTATCCCTCGTGCAATGCAAACAATCAATAACCCAGGTTTCTAAAGCAGCTCCCGTAATTGAGGCTTTTAATCAAGGCCTACCTGCAGAACCCCCAAGACATTCGACACATTGTGTTTCAGGTACCGTTTAGCATATATAGAAAGGGCCTGATAATTTGTTGGATTTCCAGTATAGAGTAAGAACTACTGATAAAGTACTGCCATCTAGAAAGGAAAAGCGTAGAATGGGCATCTTTAAGCATCTCTGCATCCAGCTTCTCTTTACAGAACAGAAGCTTAAGATCTTTAATAATTTCGGTAATTGTTGGAGCCGTAGGGGAGTTCCTTTGCAGCATTATACACCACCTCGCTGTTAGGAGGCATAGGTGGGTCCAGTCCATGCCCTTTCGGGCCGAAGATCCCCGACCATCTCCTGGAGGTTCGAAGAAACTAAATAGACAAGGGGCGGGATCCAGGTCAGGTTTCCAGGAGAGAATGGAACTGATGTAAGTAAGAGTCTGTTTCTAGAAGTCGAATATTACATGTTTTAGAACACTGCCCTCCCCTTCTATTTACAGGTGTCTCCTTTTCCTAGCAAGTTGCAAAAGAGACACCCCTGCATTGAGGTAAAAATGAATAGCCGCTAGTACTACTTCTAGTACTAAAGGTAACACTACCAGTAGCACTAAGATTTATTTCAGCCATAATAATGTAGCTTCTGAATATAAGTAAATATGCATCTAAAATAACATGCAGAAAAGGAATCTAATACAACTCTATAGGACATGAGAATAGGTCACTGAGGTCATAACTACAAATTAACCTCTGCCCCTGCCAGGCTCAAGGGGGCTCGTACAAGATGTTGGATTGGGGAGTAGCACTAAGTAGATTGTGGCTGCGTGCAGTGATATTTAAGCACTTGATCTAAGCTGGCCATGCATTGCCTGGGGGGCTGAAGGGATCAAATCTAATAAATTCCCCCATCCACGCTAAACAAGGGGTGGACACATTAATATGGAATTCAGGAGCCAGTTTGTTCAATCCAGCTGCCAGCTCCATTGACAACAATTAGAGGAAATCTTAAAAGCCGCCATCTGTAATTTTTATCAGGCATTGGCTACCTGGCTTCTGTGTATTGTCCAGCCCTGTGCTAAACAGCATGGCTGGACCAATCTCCCGCTGCCACTATTGCATTCTGGATGTGCCGCTGTCAGAATACCTAAACAGTGACTGCTGCACGTGACCACGGCTTAAAGAGCAATTCCAGGATTTTCAAAAGTTAACCCTTGCAGTGGGGCTACCCCAGCACTGTAAGGGTTCCCTGCTCTGCTAGGGTCACAAATAAAGAAAATATACTTACCTGATCCTCGATTCAACCTGGCAGCTAGACCAGTCCCCACAGCCTCTTCTCCCCTGGGCTCCGGTGGTCTAAGCCCCGCTTATCTCAACACATGCAATACAGTCCATTCATCTGCAGTAGACTTTAGGACTATGAGGAACATACAGCTGGAGCGGAGGGGCAGAGACGTGAGTGGTCACTGCTGCAGGATCGAGGATAAGGGGAGTATATCTGCTTTATTTTTGTTCTTTAGACCAAAATAAGCAGTTAACCCTTGCAGTGTGGGGGTACCCCTACTGCAAGGGTTAACGTTTGAAAATCCTGTTGGTCTCTAGGACCCCTAATATCACCTATGGACCCCAAAAGAAGCTGATGAAGCAGAGATCTGGGGTGTGGGTGGGAGATTAAATCTAACCCGAGATGGGGCTTTGGGGCTGTAAAATTTTTGTTTCCAAATTGGGACAACACCTATTTTATATTTGTTACATGTTCCCATTCACATAGCATAAGCTAAAACAAAATGCTTCTTGCAGTTTAAATTGCAGACCCCCAACAGCAAATTAGGGGGTCCCAGCACTGTGATCACTGCAACACCTAATCGCAGTGATCACAGTGCTGTTACAGCCACTGATCCGGCTTGTAGATCACTGTGTTGTGGAGCTGCAAGCCAGATCAGTGTGCTACAAAAGTGATACCAAGTATCTCTGAGGAGAATACAGCGTCTCCTAAGAATACTAAGTATCAAAAGCCTCCTATTTTAAAAAAAGTTTTATACAGATTTTACAAATTTAAAAAAAGGCAAAAATAAATAAAATCTAGTGCTGAGGTGGCTATCAATGTTAGGAGACAAACATACCACATTCTAAAATTGTTCAATACTAAAATTGTATTTCACTTATAACTCCCCAAATAAACTGAAATCCCAGACATACAATATACCCTATAAATCAGGACAAAAAAAGTGATAATGAAATGCCAGCACAGGACAGACGGTGTTAATTATTTGAAAGAAAACTCTCCCACAACCCCCAGATGGTGGGAACTAAGCAGGATTTTTTCAGTCTTGGAGTTTGCAGAAACATCATCGTTAAAGGGAAGCTGCAATTTTAAAATATATTTTTTTAGGTTATGCAATGTGAATGGGACTTTGTAACACATGCAAAGTTGGTGTTGACCCAATTTGGCTGGAAAATTGGAAATACACTTTAAGCACGCTCCTGCATATTCATGGCTGGACACACAGACTTGTTTACTGAAATAAATGAATATTCATTAACAATGTGTGCATGCATTGATTCCATTTATATTTACAGCTAGGTAAAGGGGATATGAATATTTTAGGATCAGCATTTCTGGTAAAGGGTGGAGAAGAATGAATGTTTATGCGTTCTTAGCTCTTTGTCCTTGTGAGTCATGTGTCCTAAATGTTATGTGTTCAGAGTATTGCTAATCAGCTGACATAATTCTCACCAGGATTTCTCAGAGTCTGAAAGGAAAAGCTTATTTTGTACAAAATGGATTTCCAAATGGAAAAGCAGTCCCTCTCCTGTTGGTTCACTTCATATAGCACAATAAGATGGATCCAAAGATATAATAACCTTCATAACAATCCATTATCATTAAATGTTTAGGCTACAATGTCAGAATTTAGTTCTAGTAGCTCTAAAGATAACTCCACTGTGTGCACAATTAGCAGGCAAGTTGTATTTTTGAGGATTAATGTAGTTATTGAACAACTATAGTGCTCTCGGTCAATCCCAAATTTTAATAAACCTTAAACCTGAATATTTAGGGCTTGTTCACATGATGCCCTGATTCTGTCCGGACCAGAACTGTGCGCTCCTGCACCCAAAATGCACCCCAATGTCTCCCTATGTGTTTTATGGGCCACAGTTCTTACCAGCGCAGTCCGTTCGGGTCCGGTCAGAAAACATACTGCAGGTCACATTTTCTCTGGTCTGGAAAAGCAAGAACGCGTCAAAAATGCACCTCTCTGCAGCTAACATACTGACGGCCCCACTCCAAAAAAAACTGGAACGCGGTAAAACGCGTCAAAAACGCACTGCACGCTTAGCACCGTGTCTGCAGACCTGCTCCAGATCTGGACCAGAAAATGGTGTGAACAAGCCCTTAAAGAAAGTAAACGTGAGGTTTTGGCTGTCTTTAGGAGAATATCTGGGTGTGCACACTTATTGGGCAACTATGAGTGTGCAGAATTATTATGCAACTAGATGGAAAACAAACATTTTCCCGTCGCACTTGTTTTGTTTTCACCTGTTAAAGTGAGAATAATAATAAACAACTCAAAATTTACAAATAAACATTTCTGACATTTTCAAAAACAAAATCAGTGACCAATATAGCCCCCCTTCATTTCAATAACAGTCATAAGCATTCCATCCATGGAGTCTGTCAGTTTCTCGATCTGTTCACGATTAACTTTTTATGCAGCAGCAACCACAGCCTCCCAGACACTGTTCAGAGAGGTGTATTGTTTTCCTTCACCATAAATCTCCCGTTTAAGAAGGGCCCACAAGTTTTCAATACAGTTTAGGTCAGGTGAGGAAGGGGGCCATGTCATTATTCTTTCATCTTTAAGGCCTTTACTGTCTAGCCACGCAGTGGTGATACTTTGATGCATGTGATGGAGCATTGCCCTGCATAAATATCATGGTCTTTTTGAAAGATGCAGACTTTTTTTCCAATACCACTGCTTGAAGAAAGTGTCTTCTAAAAACTTGCAGTAGGTTTGTGAGCTGATTTTGAGTATCTTCAACACGAAAAGGTCCAACTAGTTCTAGTATCGCAGCGCTGAACACTGAAAAATGGCCTGGCCAGGAAGGGGGTCTAAACACCTGGTCTTGAAGTGGTTAATAATACCAGCCCATACCAGTACCCCACCTCCACATTACAGGTGTCGAAGTGGAGCTCTGTGCCCGTTACTGATCCAGCCACTGGCCCATTCATCTGATCTGTCAAGAGTCACTCATCTCATCAGTCCATAAAACCTCTGAAAAATCTGTCTTCAGATATTTCTTGGCCCAGTCTTGACATTTCAACTTATGTGTCTTGTTCAGTGGTGGTCAGGTTTCAGCCTTCCTTACCTTGGCCATGTCTCTGAGCACTGAACACCTTTTACTTCTGGCCACTCCAGGTAGGTTGCAGTTCTGGAATATGACAGCACTGGAGGATAATGGGTTCCTGGTAGCTTCACGTTTGATTCTTCTGTGATCATGCCCCAATATCTTAGCAATTTCAAGAGAGCTGCATCCATCTGAAAGACTTTTTAAAATTTTTGACTTTTCAGAGTCAGTTAAATCTTCTTTTTTTCGGCTCATTTTGCCCGAGGAAAAGAAGCTGCCTAATTATTATGCACACCTTGTTGATCTCCTAAGGCCACACCCTCTCTCATTACACAAATACACATCACCTGATATGCTTAAATCCAATAAGCCTTCAAGCTTATACAGTTTGGAGTTAAGACAATATGCATAAAAATGGTGATTTGGTCAAAATACTCACTGCCTAATAATAATTGTGCACACACTGTAAACTGTAACTTTTAGGTTGTAAGCCCTCATGGACAGGGCCCTCCTTACCATCTTGTCTTGAATTATATTGTGATTGTCATGTCTTCCTTATATTGTTAAGTGCTGCGCAAACTGTTGGCGGTATATGAATCCTGTATAATAATAATTAGGGATGTCCCAATACCACTTTTTCAGGACCAAGTACAAGTACTTCCCCTCATGTACTTGCTGATATCAATTACCGATACTTTTTTCTAAAGGGACAGGTGACTTTAAATGATCCATAGTACGCAGCCCACGCCCCCTCCCACCCCTGAATGCAGGTGTTTTTTTTCGTTGGTAGATCTCAATGAGCTCGTCATTTGAAAAGTAGATCTCCAGACGAAAAATAGTGGGCGCCCCTGATATAACCTATTCATGTTAGCAAGGGAGAATTGTAAATCTATTGCTCTAGTGTAGTGGAGGTGTGTGCTGTATATATGTACTACATATACATTACACACGTCCAGTACACTATAGCAATAGATTGACAGCCAGCCCCGTCCCAGCTTCCCTCATTTACAGTTTCACTCCGATCCCTGTTGCCTCACGCGGTGCCTCTCGTAGTCGGCTCTGGGCAGGATCGCTGTTGCCTCACACGGTGCTCAGCTTGTGGGAGGCGCTCACAATTCTGCCCTGCTAACATGAATAGGCTAAATCATGATCCATAGTACATATACAGTATACGCGTCTAGTACACTGCAGTAATAGTTACAATGATCCCCTGCTAACATGAATAGGTTAAATGATTGGTAGTACATAACATGTAGTTGTACTATGGCTCCTTTAACCTATTCATGTTAGCAGGGGATCATTGTATATCTATTACTGCAGTGTACGGGACATGTGTACAAATAGAATGGATTGCAGCAATAGATATACAATTCTGCACTGCTAACATGAATGGGCTAAATGATCCATAGTACAACTACATATTATGTACTATTTAACCCATTCATATTAGCAGGTGATAATTGTAAATCTATTGTTGCAGTGCATTCTATATGTAGTACCGTATATACTCGAGTATAAGCCGAGTTTTTCAGCCCATTTTTTGTGCTGAAAAGTGCCCCCCTCGGCTTATACTCGAGTCAGCGTCTCGAGCTGGTCAGGTTTCTTCTTACTTACCTCACCGAGCGTCGCGTCACTGCTGCTCCGGTGGGCGGCGCTCCGAGCGGGGTCATCTGGCAGTCTCCGG
>NW_017307050.1:533293-534982 GCF_000935625.1 Nanorana parkeri | reverse complement strand
GAGAGGAGCTCCAGGTGGGGTTGTAATTTAGCGGGCAGGCACCTCTAAGTCAGCTAAATTAGGACCCCACCTGGAGCTCCTCCCACTGGACCAGCACGCCGCTGACTCGTCCCTGCTCTCTCCGCACACGGACACAGTGAGTGAGGGCAGATTTGGGGGGGAGATTTATTAAGCAATTATGTATTGTCTGCACTGTATTAGCAGTATATACTAGATATAGAGTATATACTGCTAATACAGTGCAGACAATACATAATAACATGAATGTATTAAATGATCTGTATGTAGCCCTGTACTATGGATCATTTAACCCATTCATGTTAGCAGAGGATCATTGTAAATGTATTGTTGCAGGCACTCTATATGTACATGTACTATATACTACATATAGAATGCACTGAACAATAGATTTACAATTATCCTCTGCTAATATGAATGGGTTAAATGATCCGTAGTACATGATATGTAGCCCTGTACCCCCTTTTCCACTTACAGAGCTAGGTTATTGTTTTTCTTTTAAATAAATATTCATGTAATTTTATTGGTATCTACCAGTAGCTGCCTCATTTCCCACCCTCGGCTTATACTCGGGTCAATATTTTCCCCAGTTTTTCTGTGGTAAAATTAGGTACCTCGGCTTATATTCGCGACGGCTTATACTCGAGTATATACGGTATACAGTACATGTAACTATAGAGTGCACTGCAACAATAGATTTACAATTATCCTCTGCTAACATAAATGGATTAAATGATCCATAGTACAGGGCTACATATGGATCATTTAATCCATGCATGCTAGCAGACGATAATTGTAAATCTAATGTATCCAGTGTATAAGCAGTGTGTACTCCTATATGTATTACATATAGGGTACACACTGCTAATACAATGGAGTCCATAGATTTCAAGTAGTGGCTCATACTTGGCTGGGGATTTTCATTTTATTGTGTGATTACTTAGTCAGGACTTTGTATGCTGCCTGGGTTTATCTGTTTTTTTTCCGGGTGTTCTACTTTCCTTCCATAATTTCAAAACATAGTAGGTTAAGTACAATTTGTCTATATAATGCTTGAGTACAGGGACCTCAGATTGTGAGCTACTGCTTGGGGAACAGAGACTGAAGCCAAAGGGGTCCCCTGTAATGTACTGCATTAAATGTCACTACTATATACAGTAAATTGCCTCCGCCCTCACTCACTGTGCCGGAGAGAGCAGCGACGAGTCAGTGCTGGTCCGGTGGGAGGAGCTCCAGGTGGGGGTCCTAATTTAGCTGGCCCAGAGGAACTCCTCCCGCCGGACCAGTGCTGACTCACCGCTGCTTTCCGGCACTGAAGGACATCATCGGCGAAGAGGAGCATCGCATCACTGCTGCTCCGGTGGGCGGCGGTCTCAGTGGGATCCTCCGGGCAGTCGCCAGCCACCTACATTAGGACCCTACCTGGATCTCCTCCCACAGCAGTGAAGCAACGCTCCTCCGATAAGCCTGCCCAGAAGAAGGTAAAGTAAAAAAAAAAAAAATAGCGCAAGCTTCAGCGCTATGCATCGGGGCATTTTGGCAAGTACAAGTACATGTCAAAATGCCCTGTATCGGTCCAATTCCGATGCTAGCATCGGTATCGGGACATCCCTAATAATAATAATAATAATAATAATAATAATAATAATAATAATTTTTATTATTATTAAC
>NW_017307050.1:489862-528490 GCF_000935625.1 Nanorana parkeri | reverse complement strand
TTTAGGTCAAATATAAAGTTTAATCTGCCCTGGTTCCAATGCACAACAGCGTACTAATGGCATTTTTATATAAAACCTTTCCCTTTTCATTACATACCTTTAGTTTATACCCAGTGATATCAACACTGGGTCTTTGTGCTTCTGTGTGCAATGCAGGTAGATCATGGCTGGTGGGAGGGGCCTGCAAGGTGCTGTACATAGATTCCTGAAAACATGACGCTGTGGTAATGCCTACATGTGATGTTGAGCCTCCATGATTGAAAGAACTGAAACCCAGTGAATGAAAGTGGTGGGTCAGGGACAGTAAGGCTGAGAAGGAAATGGAAGGAGATGATGCTGGACATCCCCCAGCTAGGAAATTAGGAGGGATATATCTAACTTATGCATTCTGCGAGATGCTCACCTTGTGCGGTGAAATCAGAGAAAACAATTTCAGTGCACGAGAGGAGCCTGTAAAACTGAAGGGATGGCTGGAGGTCAACAAAAGCTTTTTAAAATCCTGTGAAATGTCTCTAGTACACATTGTATAGGCATTTGTATGCACTTAGGAGGCGTTTTTAAAGTGTTGCCTGGAGGTTAACAATTTTTTTTTTTGGACGAAAACAATTGAAAGCAAAAGTTTCCCGAATGCCTTGTGAGCATCTAAAGTCATGTTAGGGAGGTACTGTCATTTATCTGAATTAGACATTAGGCAAGCTTTGAATCATGCCAATGCCTACCAAACATTGCTGGCAAAAACAAAGCAACACACACACATGGTTATTTGTCGGTGTTCACTAAACTGTCCACTTTATGCTACAGGACAGACATTGACCTAGACATTGCAAAAGGTCTGTCTGAACCTCTGACCATTCAAGTATTCACATATTCTTGACAAATAGTGCATAACCTGTAAAAAAAAACCTCTCCCTGAGCTCTGTAGCTGCAGGCACTTTGGAGCAATTCAACCTCATAGAGCAGAAGGAGCACAGAAGTCATCACAGCTATTTTCTTGACAGCTCACTCTGTCCTTCCCTCCCAGTTTATTTATGTATCACTGAGCTGTAAAACCTAAAATCATCTCTGAATTCCTACGGACGCTGCTCTTCCTTCTGGAGGGGGGCTTTTGTTCCCCATGGTCCCTGTGTGTGTTGTAAAGTAGCCACCACACCAAGCTCCCTCCTGTGATGGACAAATTATTATACTACAGGATACTACAGGATTTATATAGCGCCAACAGTTTGTGCAGCGCTTTACAATACAAGGAAGACATTACAATACAATTCAAGACAAGATTGTAAGTAGGGTCCTGCCCGTGAGGGCTTACAATCTAAAAGGGAGGGGTCAATGATACATGAGGAGATAGCTGTGTGGGGATGAATTGTTTGAGAATGTGATAGTTCCTTGGTTAGGTTGAGGAGGAACTATAATTTTAAGTTTGGTTTACCAATTTGTATTGAAATTGTAGTCCATCACGGGCACCCCAGTCTAAAATGTAAAAAACGTAAATGTAAAAATCCTACCAGACCCTTATTCCAGATATGGGTATGGATTTTAAGGGAAGACGCTGCGCAAAATCAAAATAAACTGGGGCTCCCCCTTCACATCAGGAGCCCTCCTTTCACATCAAAACCCTCTTTACATTGGAGCCCCCTTCCCTTCAAAGCCCACCTCTTTTACATCAGAAGCCCCTTTCACATTAAACCCCCTCCCTTTTTATATCAGTAGCTGTAGCAGCATCGTAGAGGGTGTGAGGGAAAGCTGGATAGAGAAGAACTGCCATCCGCTTCTGAATGGATCGCACCCTCCCTGGATTATCATCATTCATTTCCATGGTGCTAGTAAAAATTTTAAGGCACCCCTGAGGAAGCCAGAAAGCACTCCAGGGTGCCACGGCACCCTGATTGAGAAAATCTGGCCATGGGGATATCTGTGAAAAGAGTACGGAGTTCTTGACTAGAACAAGTGAATGTGGAAATGTTAGTTAGTTATAGTTCTTCAAATATGAACCGGAACAATATTATTATACTTTAACTTTTTGTTTGGTTTGGTTTCCCAGTTTCTTCATTTTATAGCAGCCGATCTCCTGTTGTCTGCACAGAGAGAGCACTAAGCACGCTCCTACAAATTTCCTAATCGCAAATTAACAAGTGATGAAACTAATAGGCCCTGGATACAGAGCTGCAGACTGGGTATTCCAATTTTAGATTATATTCTCAATGGAATTGCAGCAGGTTTGCAATTATTACAGTGACACAATTTACAAGACGGTTCTGTGTTCTCTTAACCCTTTTCATGTTCTTTCCCTCATAATGTCATCAGAATGTCTTTATTGAGGTAACACAACACGATCAAACTCTGCTTTTATTGGGCTGGCACACTAAGCTGCTAAAAGTTGGTATTCGATTTGTTGCCGTTGGATAATGTACATACATATTGGTGTCAGACTTAAGTAGTACACCACAGCTCAGACTGGAATAAAGAAGGGCAGCACTGGAACGAATCATGTGTTCCTGATGTATATGTGCTTACAAGCAACACACTGATAGGAGGAGAGAGCACACAAATGACAATATCAGTTTGCTGCTGCGCCTTTACTGTCTAATGAGCAGGCTGAGAGAAAAGAGAGGATGCCTCTGCATTTCTTCTACAGTCCTAAGGGCTCATGCACATTGGTGCAATTACAGGCGTATGGGTATGATACAATACTATACTACGCTTGTATTTTCGGTGCACAGGAGCCCCAGCTGCTGCCTTTTTCTGTCTTAGGATTGGGTAGACAGAAAACACTGCACGTGGGTATATGCAGAAGTTTTGCATTCAGGAATTTATCACTGTGCGTGTGTAAACAGCGGTACTGGTGTTCACACATGTATACTAGCATACAGCGTTCTCTGTCCATACAATCCTATAGACAGAAAAACGGAGAAGCTGGGGTCTATATGCCTGTATCTGTGCCCGTGTGCATGAATCCTTATACAGTGGTACCTCGGGTTCACGAACACTTCTGTTCGCGGACAATTCGGTTCGCGAACAGAAAGTTTGGCAAAATGTTGCTTCCGTTCGCAAACTCGGCATCGGGTGAGGAACACAACCACAGCCATCTACCCTGCTCTGACACATGGCCGTGGCTTTTGTGAACCGAGGTACCACTCTATGTGACAATCTGTATAGCTGGATGTTTGCCTGGAGTTCCACCTTATTGGTATCTGATGTTTGTAGGCACATGTGGTTACTCCACTACGTTCACAGTTGGTCTCCTGCTGTTTTATAAATAAACATATCTGAATCAGTTTCCTGTCTGGACTGAGCCCTGCTACCTGTGGACCTGAGCTGGTCTGTTATACATAATTACGGTTGCTGTTATCCTCTTCGCTGTCTTTTTTTTATAATCCCGGGTCTTCAGGTCTCTTTCTCCATCAAGAACAGTAAATAGCATGGAAATTTATGGAAGTGATGCGATGCACATAAAAATATTGTTCAGACAATAACCATCATTAACATTTACTCTATAATTTGCAGAGAGCATTATGATCAATCTGGAGTCCATTAGTCACTGAACAGACAGAAAAGCAGATCAAAAACGGCACAAAATGTTTTTAATACAAGTCACACTTTTCTAAAACACTAATAAAAGATATAGAAATCTATTGGAGACTTTTCCAACCACCAGTGAACTATTATCTTGTATAATGTAAGAAACGATTCCTCTGAGCTTGTGATAGGCCAATTAGTAACCACTAAGCGTGGAAAAAGTGGGGCTGTGTAATTGAAGACTTGTGCCTGGGGTAACAAAGAGTCCTTAATTGACCTACAACTTTTACTTTACTAAAAATCTGCTTTTTCCGACTACACGCTTATTGCATAACTTTATAGGTAATTAAACTTTATATATGATCATTCTAGTTGCTATGTGCCCCTTTTGCAGCCAGGTATAGAGGTGTTAGTCTTTTATTTGTTTACTCGTTTAATACATTGCTGCTTATTAGTCGTTAGATATAGTAGCTGCATTAGTTTTCTTTTTGTTTATATGCACTTTTTTCTTCTATTGTTACCTGGTGATTCTGTGAGTGACACCCCCATTCACACGGGGGCTTATGCTATGTTCTGGGATTCTTACGGTAAGAACCTATAGATTCCTGCGGCAGAAATCCCAGGTATGCCGTTCAGATGTGGCCGCTGTGCCCATTTCAAGTTATTATCAAGCTGAGATTCGCGCATCTGTCAGTGGCAGTCCACATGTAATCGTACACAGAACCGTTACCTGTGGTTCGGGATAGATGACTGTCCCTGGATGCATCTATCCTGCGCCCAGGGACAATTATCTATACCAGTGGTTCGTCTGGAGAGAGGGGACAGTTTGACATGAGGTTCCACAGGCTGAACCACAAATTCCCCCTCTCCATTCAGTCTCAGGCCGGTCTATTCAGACATGACGCCGCGACCCACTGGAGAGGGTGTCGCGACCCACTTTTGGGTCGCGACCCACGAGTTGAGAACCACTGATCTATACCGAACCGCAGGGGTAGAAGATTGTTCACACTTCTATGTACAACACTGATTTCTCCTTCATAACTTCCTTCATACTGAAAGCCCCAATACCATTGGTTTCATTGGATTATCACTCTGATTGGACAGTGGGATCATGCTCATTATCTAGTGCAATGTATTGCAAATTGATAAATTCCCTGCTTGGAATGACTGTATGACATAGTATCTTATTCCTTGAAATTACACTAAACTTAAGAGATAAATCTTAAAAATACATTCAAGTACCTTAACTAGTAACAATGTACAAAGATACGCTGTACCATAGCTAGTAACAATGTACAAAGATACACTGTACCTTAACTAGTAACACATAACAAAGTAAGAATGTAGCTTATTAGTGTTTCGCTCAGCTATAGATTCTCAAATTGGTGCTGACACTGTCCTTCCATTTGGAGGGGGGCTACTTTTGTTCCCCTGGTCCCTGTGTGTGTTGTAAAGTAGCCATTGCTCCAAGCTCACTCCTTTGATGGACTACAAGCTCATGTTTTAGTTTACTAATTTGTATTAAGATTGTAGTCCATCACAAGAGCTTGGAGTGGTGGCTACTTTACAACACACATAGACCATGGGAAAATGGAGGAACAAACTGAAACTGCCGGACCCCATGTGTGTCTATGGGGAATCTAATGTAAATGGACATGTGTCTGTTTACATCAGATTACCCCCAGTCCGGCACGATGCAATCTTTCGAAACGCATCAATGGTCCGTCTGTTTTACTGGACCTGGCTGGAGCCTGGGCTAACCGGGTGTAAACAGACTCTCACCCGTGTCTCAACCAGGTGTAAACAGACTCTCATCCGGGGTACACATGGCTGCCCATAGACTTGCATAGAGCGTCCAATTGGGTTCGGCTGACAAGCGGACCCAACTGGACCGCTCATGTGAAAGGGACCCTAAAGTATATCTAAATGTAATCCTCCTTTTTTTTTTTTTTTTTTTTCATTTTGAATAGAATAGGAAATAGTTAAAACCCTTGTCAGGATTTTTGGCCATGTGTACCATTTGAGGAATTTCCCTTCACTTCCTACCCTGAGTACACACCAGGTAGTGAGGAAACAATGTCTTGGCTTTAGATACTCAAGATACAATTTTATGTTTTTGCTTTTTTATATGTATATATACATTATTAACATGCAACAGTTGAATTTTGTTTTGGAAATAGATGTGTAGTTTACAGTTGTTCGAGTTCCTCAAGTGGCCTAGATAAATGGCTTGCATACATTTTATGATGATACATTGGTGAATTAGCTGTCTAGTTTATGTCTGGTGCTTTCCGATAACGGAGGAATACTACACATAGTGGAATGTGAAATGTGAGGTTTCACGTTTTGATGTCGTCACTGAGCCACTAAAGTACGTCATAGTGTGATTTACAGTATTTAAAGTTGTCATGCTTGTGATGGGACTGTTAAATTATGATGGATTTTATCTGATAACAGACATTTGACTAAACAGTGGTTAAGTGCAATTCATTTTTTTCACAGTTTTAATGACAATATTGTTTGTCACTAGTAATTGGTGCCCAAGAAGAAGAGTAGTGCTGGACTATAGGCATTGAAGGCTCTATACCATTTATGTCACTTTTGTTGTTGTTGTTATGTGTTTGCATGTTTTATAACTTCTAGTTTCCAGGGCTCTGATACTAAAACAGTTTGTTTAAAAGGAATGCAAATTGATTGCTTTGTGTGTGTAAATATACAGGTACCAGAGATAAACTTGATGTACATTGTCCTTATAATTTGTGTTGTGTGTTTGGCAGATACCTACCTCATATTTCAACATCTTATAGGGAACCTTGCATAAAAATATGTATGCAAAGGTTGCAGCTCCTTGGCCCTTAAATATAAAACACACAGTGAACGCAATACAAGAATAAAACATTTAGAAAAAAAAATACCTTACATGCTGGCTTGCAAGAAGTTCATGTAAAAGTAAATGATGTCACTAGACCTCATCACAAGATCCCCAGGAAAGCTCAGGATTCTAAATCTAGAGAGAAGATGCTCCAGCACTTTGCAGGAAAACTTTGTGATGGGACTTGGGATCTCAGCTTCCCAGGATCCTGCTAGAATACAGAGTCATGTCAGCCTCACCCAGATGATCGAGTCAGGTTGGTATTATTTAAATTTTTCTTCTTTTTTATACATGGGGTGAGGTGCTGCAATATAAGCGGACTGCATTTTCATGCACGATCCACTTTGAGGGCTCGTTCACACCAAATGCAGTGCGTTCCGGCCCAATTCTGTCCAGAACGCACTGCATCGCATTGTGACCGGCTCACTTTTTTGTGGTGCAGGAGGGGGAGTGGCGGGCCATTGAAGTGAATGGCGCCACGCCCTCCGGCCGCAATGCAATCAGCCGCACGGGATCGCAAGGCACATTATGCCTGCGGTCCGGTGCAGTGCAAGTGCAATCAAAATGCTGCAAGCACTATTGTGATCGCATTGCGGCCGGAGGGCATGGCTACTGTGCATGCAGTGCGTTCTGGACAGGATCGGGCTGGAACACACGACCTTTGTATTTACTTGAATGTATTTTTTTTTTTTGTTCATACTCAATTTTTTTTACTAGTTACATTGTAAAAGGAAATACTACATATCTAAATATAGCTTAGGTATTTGCCTTATTGTAAACCAGCCTGTCCTGGTCATGAGGGTTGTTGGAGTTATCTGATTGTTTAAGGAAGAATTATGTTATCTTTTTTTCATTAACTCTTTATTTACAGGAGATCACAAGTAGCATACAGATGACCCTTACATTTAGACATTCATTGCAAGCAATACAACCAGTCATAGATTGGAAAAGTCCGTTTTTGCAATGTACACTGAGATGTCCATATATTAAGATAACCGTATCGCAATAGACTCCTTTTCAACTTTACATTTGTGAACTGGGAAGGAAGAAGTGAACATGGGTTTAAAACAAGGGGTTCTGTGGGCTAAGCCCTGTGTGTCTCCATGAGTCAGGAAACAGACATTCTAAAACGGGAAGTGGGAAATGTATAGCTGGGCAGGGAAGTGAAGGTGGATGGAAAGATGGGAAGTGTTCTTTGCCCTGCAAGGTATTAAAAGTACATCTAGTAACGGTTACCTTATTCTATTCACTGAGAGAGCGTGATATGTAAACAAAATTCATCCTGTAAAACCATGTTCTCCTGAAGGCATCTATAGATCCTGTTAACACTGAGGTGAGATCTTCCATGAAGTCACAAACGAAACCACCATGGATAATTTACACTTGCCTCCATTGTGTACTTTGCCACCAAGTGAGCTGTCAAAACACAGCTCTCCATGGTGCCGTTAATATTACCACACTTTTTCAGTCCAAGCATTTTGAACAGCAGTATCCTGCTTCAGAGCAATCTGTAAACCTGGCTACTTAATAACAAACAAAGTGCCAGGACTGGAAGCGTATAAATGGTGTTTTAACATCTCTAGCAGCAAAGCATAAGTGATCCATTACACTTATCGCTCACACTACTTTTATTTGCGACTTCATTAAGCAGATTGGGGATTTTTTTGGCTGATGAGTTACTAGTTCTTTGCAAAGCCCTTCTCCTTTCTCAGCAGGAGCTTGGAAGCAACCATGTTAGAGTAGGAAATAATATGACTACACAAAATTAAAGACCTTATATGATTTTATGTATCTCAGTATAAAACTTTCCCAATACCACTTTTTCAAGACCAAGTACAAATACTGCCCCTCAGGTACTTGCCGATACCAATTACCGATACTTTTTCTTAAAGGGACATGTGACCTTTTATTCTAAAACAACACAGACTGATGATTTTAGGGCAGTTTCTTTATAATTTTGAAAAATTATAACTCAATCCATGATTATACAGCAACAAGCAATAGATGACTACAGATCCCACCACTCCATGATTATACAGCAATTATAGATGGCTGTGTGTGGTCTCATCTGGGATGCGTTTGGGTCTCACCAGGGCTGTACACTAGGGTCCTGCGATCTAGGAGCTCGTTAAGATCTGGGGGCTGAGGAAGAAAGGTCCCAGGAGCAAGGTCTAATGGTGACTGTTGAGTAGGATGGCAGCAGAAGTAATTGTCAGAGTGCTGGGAGACCTGCTGCGGTGCAGAGTAGCTGTGACAGGCGGGGAAGCTTCCCAGCTTATGCAGCTTCTTTGCGGGCCCGGCGGTAGTGTGTGTAGGCTGTAGTGCATAGGCCGGCTCACCTTTAGCTGGCGGCGTAGATCCGGAGTGGCTGTCAGTAGAGCGGCCCGGGGAGCATGCTCCATCAGCGGAGGCTGGAGACTCTGCCAGGAACGGATCTGCAGGACAAGACGAGCGGGAGTCTGAGGCGGCCATGTGGTGTGCGGGCAGAGGGAGGTTAAGGCAGCGCGCGGACTCAGCCCGGCATCCGGACAGGCCTTTTTGTTTAAAAAAAAAATGTCAAGTGCCAGTATCGCCCTTTAGTACCGGGGCATTTTCACAAGTAAAAGTACTCTTGACAATGCCCTGTATTGGGCCTGATACCTGTACTAATATCAGGACATCCCTAACTGTAATGAAAGTGAAGTTGTACTTTATATGTATTTTTATAGAGAACTTGTACAGTGGAAGCTGCACCAAAAAAGGCATGAAGAGGCGAAAGGCAATTTTGCAATTAGGCTCCCTGCAACTGATCTTTTCTCTAGTATGGACTTGCCATGTTTTATTTTGCACTGTGACTATACGTGGAGGTGGTCCTATTGGTGGATGGCAAAGTTTTGCTTCCTCGTATCCGTTCGGCTGACTGGTAATATGATGAATGGTGGGGTCATATTTAGGAAGCAACAGGAGAGGTGCAGAAATCACAGAACCACAGAATGAATAAAGCAGAATCAGGGAGATTCTTGCTCAGCAGGCAGTCAGATACAGCTTCCTATCCAGTAAGGAGAGCAGTGAGCAGCACAGAAGTGACATCACCAAATCTCACTCTAAATCTCATGAAAGTTACAGTTAAAGGCAGCAGTGCCTTAGATGATCTCTTACCGCAGATATAGAGTCTCAAGGCACAAGAGCATTGCTATGTTTCCATTGCAATTCAGTATAAAAAACACAGCTTTTAGGGTACAGCTTAGACACAATTAGCATTTGTACATTACAGCAGCAATCAGATTGAAAGAGGTGGGGCAGCATCAGGAGTCAACCACCTTCTGCTGCACCTACATGAGTAGGCTGAGCAGTGGTTTGACTCATTGATGGTCTGCTGCTGTTTCATTGTCTTATCAGCTAGGCATGTTCTTAACTGAGGTGTGCTGCTTTTGGCCACCTGCAAAAAGTGTCTGGATCACAAGACTAGGTGCACATAATTGCAGATCTTTTTGCAGGTAAAAAAAAAAATAATGATTCCACATATGTATTTCACCTGTGTATTTAGCTGAGTGCATCAGGATTAGAATTCTCAATTTCACAAACTTCTTCATTTACATTTTCACAAGTGTATACTTTTTTTTTTTTTTTTAATGAATTGCCTCTTTGCATAAAAATAAAAATAAATTAACATTTGTATATTGGTAGTAGACCACAACTGCCCAGCGACAAAGGGAGGTTTGTGGTTGTAATTAATAAAAACTAAAAATAATGATTGTTTAATCATCTCCTCACCTAAAGATAGACGGTATTAGTGTTTCACGCAGCTCTCATAAATTACTAAAAATACTGTTGGGTTTTTTTCTTCAAAGGGTTCATTTAATTTAAGGTTTTCTAAACAGAGAACATAGAAGAAGCTTGCATTGCAGATTTTCAACTGCTTTAATTGCAGGTTTAACCGCTTCTCTGCCGCCCGTTGTAATTAAATGGCCGGCCGGAAGCTTCTTGGATGTGAAGCGGGGATGAGATCTCCCGCTGATCTCCCCCTCGTTCTCCGAATGCAGCTGTCACGAGCTCCATTCTTCCGTATTCAGCTGTCATTCTCCAGATTCTGTAGCTGGAGAGAAGCTGGTGAAGCAGATATCTGCTTTATCAGCTTTTCTGGAGGTCCCTAGGTGACATTAGGGGTCCTAGAGACCCCTGATGTCTCCATAAAGGAGACCTGTCTGTGTAAATTGGCTATCACTTAGGGGGCTTCTTAGCCCCCTATGTGATACCAATAAAGTTAAGTGAAAAAAATGAAAGTTACCAAAAAAAAAAGTAAAATCAAACACACACACAAACAGGCGTCGGGTGTGCCTACGTGTGAAAATAGCGATTGCGCCACACATGTTACATAAAACTGCGAACGTCAGAGTGAGGGCAATAATTTTTGGGCCATTATTCGCTATTAACACTAAACTGATGAGCAGTAAAAGCTTTTAAAGCGTCACCTATGCCCAATTTTGGATATGGTATTTTTTTGCGATTTTTTTTTTTTTTTTTTTTATTTTATTTTAAGTTTGGCATGTTTGGTGTCTATTTACCCGACGTGACCCCGTCTTTTATATTTTACCAAAAATATGGGTAAGAATAAATGTTTTTTAACATAACGTAGGGAAAACATTTTTGGTTTCAAAATTTACAGTACTTTTTTTTCATTATATAGTAAAAAATAAAACCCCCAGTGGTGATTAAATACCAGATTAAGGAAAGCTCTATCGGTCCCAAAAAAATTGTATAAAATCATGGTATAAAATTCATTTCAGTACAGCTTTGTATGACTGAATAAATGTCAGTCAAAGTACCTCAGTGCTGAATACTGAATAATGGCCTGGTCAGGAAGGGGGTGTAAACTCCTGGTCTTCAAGTGGTTAAATAGTAACCAGCGCGCCCTGTGTCAGCTTCTGACAAGCTAAGTTTATTACTACCCTAGCATGGAGGCCCGCTGCGCATCTGGCATATCCTGTCAGCTGTGTGGCGCTGAAAGGCTATAGTCCGGTCATGCTAACTGGTGAAATTTTTGACTGGTGAGACACCCTAAAATTTGTCAAGCCCTGTATATATCTATATCTAGATATATAATCATGTCCATAATAAATAAGGTAAGGTAACATTTACATAACCACCATACATTACCTTTAAGGATTAGAGCAGTTTCAGAAATGTGGCAGCTCTATATAGATAAGGGTGAATAAAATATTTGTGGGAGAGGCATCAAATGGCAGGCTCGCATTAACCATCAACTCTGGTATGTGTGCAAAGAGCCAGCATGTTTGAGAAAACCTCATTAACATAGTTGGAGTGGCTTATTAACATGGCAGCATTCAGTAACACCTAATCACAGTCTGCATTTGGCCAGGATATATATATATACATACAGGTGAAACTCAAATAATTAGAATATCGTGCAAAAGTAATTGCAGTAAGTGCTGCAAAAAGGGCCCAAACCAAGTACTGAGTACATATGCATGCTTGTACTTTTCAGAGGTCCGATATTGCTCTTAAAAAAGGACAAGTTTATATTAAATATACAGTATATTAACAAATGAACATATTTTACCTTCTTCCACCCTCAAATGATGTGGATACTGTTGTAGTATCCAGACTGGACATTCAGAACAGTGAGATATTCATCTTTATTATGACTGAGGCCTTTAATCCTTTGAGCAGCTTGAGGTAGAATACTGAATTTTAGTACATCAGTGCACATCTACACCTCTGGTTACTACACTGTTTATGCCAGGACCGATTTTTATTTCCAGACCAGGATTAGTAGCTAGTGGTTACATTGTGGCTATTCTTTGGAATCACAGTGCTTACATCATATAGATGAATAGACTTCTTGTGGTCACTGTGGTTCTTCCTATTAAAGGCTGTGTTAAAGTGTACAGCCAAGAATTGCTGTGTTCAGTGAGAATGGAGATTGTCGGGTTAATCCGTGAAGGATTATCATTTGTAATTCAGCTTGGTTCTATATAGTTCAATGTTTACAGTAGTTTCTGAATACGTCTTATTGCACAGACAGGGCTATGTTGAAAATGGCAGTAATAAACTCACGAGGGGCCAGGTGCGAAGAGGGAACTGAAATGGCCTGGAGCTGGCTTCGTGTAAAGTTTGTGTCAAGGCAGAACTGCTGCATGGAAATGCATTTTCATGGACTCATTTCCAATTTAAATCAGGAAAAATAAACAGGTGTCTGCTAATGTGTTCACTTGAGTAGCTGAGAAAATGCCCCCCCCTCCTCATAGCAGTCAACACATCTCTTCTGATTACGCTACTGTTTGGCAAGCTCAGGTGAGAATGAAGAGATGGCTAAACTGGAGACCTCAGTAGAGTACACCGGCAGATAGTTGATGGCAGTATTGCTAATTTGAACATGGGATCAGCACCCTGATACTAAAAGTGACATTAAACCCTCAGATTTTTTAACATAAACCAATAGTGTAATGTGTGCTTTACTGTAATCCATGGTCGTTTCCCTTCTCTTTGCTGCTCTTTCTTTTAAATCTGTATCTGTTCTCATGCTCTGCAGAACTTCTGTTTTGCAGCAGACTGCCTTGTCTTGGTGTCTGTGTGAAGGTTCACAACCTGAGCCAGCACTACAGGAAGAGGCACTCAGCTGCAAAGGGAAGTTCTCCCGCAGCATGAGTAGAGATACAGATTTAAAAGGAAGAGCAGCAAAGAGAAGAGAAACAACCATGGATTACAGTAAGGCACACATTACAGTATTGTTTTATGTAAACAAATCTGAGGGTTTAATGTCACTTTAACTGGAGGGTTTAGTATTGTGTAACAGTAATTTATGGCTAAAAAAATTAAATAATTTTGTAACCGGGAGCCTCTTTACTTATACATAGATATTCACAAAATTTGGCCAAGTAGGACTATTCTTCAAGTTATTATTAAATTCCAAAGTAACTTGGCTAAAATGCATACTGTGAAGAGGCATATTCACTAAACTCTAGCAGCCTAAATCTAAACTCCAGGATCAGCAAATATTATGTGCGTTTTCCTACTTGAATCTTGGTGTGATTTGTGTATTTCTCCTAGATCTCGGCAGTAATCCAGTGTGAATAGGGGTCCTGGGGCTGAAGCTAGCCGAAGGATCGGCAGAAGCTACAGCCAGATCCCTCGGCAGCTTCGTGAATAGACCCCTTTGTCTCTGTGTAGAAGCTTCCTATAATAAAGACTAGTCACTGATGATTAGGGATGCACCGATACCAAGTACCGTACTCTTGGTACAGATACTTTTCCAGCTCCTAGACTAGACTAGAGAAACATTCAAAAGTTAGGAGGCAGCTGTCATTTGTAAGGGGCACACGGAGCTCCTGGGATTTCTACATCTCTGTTTTAATGTATGGTTTTTTTCATAAACATATAAAGGGATGGACCAATACCATTTTTGCAAGTACTGATACTTGACCAAGTACTTACAGACACAAGTACTGATACATTTTGGTTTATTGTCATGTGACAGTTTTTCTAAATCAATACAGACTAATGATTTCAGGACAGTGGTGGATCGCCAGAGCCAGGTCCCAGCTGCAACCACTACAACCCTGGTAGTTCTCATGAAAATGCCAAGTATCTGCACTGGCATTGGTACATCCCTACTGATGATCTTTCCTTGTGCAGGGTGGGGTGACTGGTCTTGTATCTGCCTCTCCTGTAGTTCTGCAGGCAGCCTGTAGTGGGTGGGGCCTACAGTGTCCCTCCCACAGCTCTGCTCCCTGTACAAGAGACACATTTTACTATTTATGAGTATTTATTAATTATATTGGTTATATGTGATTTATTTGATATCTAGCACTTTATTATTCACGTAATATGATTATTGATTACCGCAGTTCATCTGTTGGTGATGGCATCACCACTACTTTTACAAGATATTTGGGTTTGCAAAGGCATTAGGTGCAAACAAAGTGGATTCATATCCTTTTGAGGCTATTTAAGAATATATTTAAATGAAAAGTTGTGCCTGGAGTTCAGCTTTATCCATGGTTAAGTTGGATATCACAGGGGCATCAACAAGTCCTGCAGGAGCCCTTGTGATATCTGATCTGTGGTCGAGCACTGCCGGGTGGAGGTGGTGGGGTGGGGTGGGGTGTGTGGGGTGGGGTGTGGCGATGATCCACTGCCTACTCTTGAGCACTGTTGTAAGCCTCTTACACAATGGCATTTTTTGGATTCATGTCCATCTAAATCTGCTAGTCCTTCTAACACTGCTCTCTCCACAGGCCAGCAATGCTGCTGTTCAAGGATGGCTCCGTTGCTCCTCTATAGAGTAGAGCCACCCTAAGACGGGAAGCGTGTTACTTGCTCAAAAAAAGAAAACTAATGCAGCCCCCACATTATTGATAACCTGCAATATATTGCATTTATGTTTTGGGGTTTACAAACCCTTTAAAGGTCAGCAGCTACAGTACTTGTAGCTGCTGACTTTTAATTTTCCCCTAGCCTGGTCAAGTTCCTCTTTAAGTTAGTCAATAAAGGGTATCACAACTCCAAACTAATTGATGGCTTACATGGTCCAATACTCTACTGTAAAAAAAAATACATTTGATGATGCTGAATCTGCTTGCCAGGTACATATAAAGGTCTTGTTTGCTTCAGTGTGTGACCGGCCTTTCTCAGCATGTCATACCCAAGAGGTTTGAAACGTGAAAAAAAAAAAAAATCAGCTCTTATGTTGCAGTGGGAGCTTTTGAACTCCAGTAATGATGTGGCCCTGTATGTACAATGCCTGCAGCTCTGCCTTGAGACCTATAATGTCTAAGCTTTTACCATCTTTCTCAGTGGCTTTGCCTTGGTTCAGGTGCAACTGCAAGGTATGGCACAACAGTGTGCATTGAACCTGTTAGGACAGGAGCCATTGATGACCTGTTTTACATGCTCTGTATAAATTATAATACGCATGTGCTAGGCACAAAAGAAAGCTGCTTTATATGCCTGGGATTCCATTCAAGTAGCAGGTCTGGATACATTTTTTAGTGCTTTGGTGACTCAATGATGGCAAGATCGAGTGTTTTGACGAACGATTGTGAACAAACGGTCGAACAAAAGGCGTATGGCTAGCCTAACTAGTGAGTCATTGCATTGGAAAACTGCTATTCACACTGATATTGTTTTGAGCCAGAGATTCCCACGTTTCCCTCTTGACAGGTTACCAAGGGTCTTTGTTCCCAAAATTGTTATCTCAGCATACCGCTGCTACTTCCTTTACCTCAGAGGTGTTGAAATCTCTTTGGTTGAGTTCCCAGGCTTGTTCACCTGATCCATTTTGTGTTTTTCATATATTCTAAAGATCACAGGAAGGTACCACAGTGGTCTGAGGGTCCAAGGGTGGCAGCTACAATGGCAATGAGTTATGGCCAGAAGGCTATACCACCCCAGGTTTTGGATAGGTGGACATAAATGCAGAGAAACTGCTTTTCTAGGAAACACTTTTACTTTTTCTTTACCAATCTACGCTATTGTATTTTAGCAAATTACATTGGACTGAGCTGGGTTTAATCGACATCAAACATCGATGCTCTCAGTTTTTGAGCAGTGCAAAAACAATGTTGTTTACAGGTTTAGTCATGTTAGGCTTCTGTGCTTGGGGATTTTTATCACATGATTCATTTCTCTAGGGACCCAGCAACTTTTAAATACAAAGTATGAAATAAAAGGTTGTGCTTAAGCACTGCAAATATTTGCCCTTTTCTTACTGCAATTTCCAGCCTTGAATTGGTCTTTTTTTTTCAAATATTTTTTATCATATAAATATATATTCTTAAACCTGAGCTACAGGTGAAATATACAGTTGAAATACATACATGGGGACTGTTTGACCTGCTGAAGAATTTTTAATTCCATGCATATTGTGATCCAAACTCCCCTGCCAATGAGCACATCCAGGACATTACCCTCTGTAGAAGCAGCACAGGTTGAGCAAAACACATGCATGCTGTAAAGCAGGGATGCCCATTAGGTAGATTGTGATCTACCAGTAGCTCTCAAAGCTGATGCTGGAAATCAGGAAGGGTGTGAATGGTGGCCCCTTTGTTTCCATTTTGGTATATTTATTTAGCTGTGCACACATGATTACCTATTAGCCTGAGTCTGCTGAGCCAAGCTCCCGGACACCTTTCTGGTGGATACTGGGGGTTGAAGTGCTATGTATTACATCAAAGAATATTAGTTTACACAGCCTGTTGCACTACACTGTTTGCAAAATACAGCAAGGTGAGCCAGGAGAGAAAGAGAGAGAGGAGAGACAGACAGGAGAGAGAGGAAAGACAGCCTGGGGAGAGAGTGGGGAAAGACAGCCTGGGGAGAGAGTGGGGAAAGACAGCCAGGAGAGAGAGAGCGATGAGAGACAGCCAGGAGAGAGAGAGCGATGAGAGACAGCCAGGGGAGAGAGAGCGATGAGAGACAGCCAGGGAGAGAGAGCGATGAGAGACAGCCAGGGGAGAGACAGACAGGAGAAACATTGAGGAAAGACAGCCAGAGCAGAGAGCAAGGAGAGATAGCCAAGAGAGTGAAAAGTGACAGCAGAGAGAGAGAGAGAGGGGAAAGACAGCTAGGAAAGAGAGGAGAAACAGCCAGGAGGATGAACAAGGAGGGACAGCCAGGAGAGTGAGGAGAGACAGCCAGGAGAGAGAGCGAGGGATGTTTTTTTTTCCATTGGTAGATCTCATGTAACTCGTTATTTGAAAAGTAGATCTTAACAGAAAAATTGTGGGCACCCCTGCAAAGTGTTGTCAACCTATATTGTATAGGGGCCTCAAATGTGTCCCTTAGCATTTCCAAATAGCCGTACACAATATTTAATTTTTGTAATGCTAGAAAAGGCTGTGAGAGTCTGCAGGCATAATAGAAAAAAGAAATGATGATCATAGACTGTGGACATGCTACAGGATTGCTTGGAGATTGGAGACATTGTGCAGAAGACAGTGAGAGACTTCAGATATATTACAAGAGGCTAGCAGAAATCATTGCTATTACCACTTTACAGATCAATGCTCTAATTTAAAGCAATGCATTGCTGTGTATTAGTATTTTTCTTTGTTTCAAAAAGGTTTCATATGCAGATGGCCCCATGGGTGCTATGCAGCAAGCTCTCTGTGGCTGCAGTATCATCATATTTAACAATCGCAGAATGGGGATTACATCTTGCATCATTCACGCTGTCAGGAGTACACACTGCTTAGTCTTTTTTCTAGACTACTCAGGCTTGTGTGGTCTCCATTCATAGATATAATTTAGGAGCATTTGAATTTGTGACTGCACAACTGTACAAGAGAGCACAAGCCCTACTTGAGCCCTACTATATATATATTCTATGTAAACTGTTTTTTTTAAAAATGTTAATAAATCATCGCTGAACTCTTTTGGCGCTTTGTTTTGTTTGCTTGCACATGGACTGCTAAACTATGTACTTAAGCTACTGTGCTTTCCGATAATTTCCTCAGATGTTTGCTCAAAGTATTTAGCAGCACAAGAAGATAGTGACTGGTTAAATGTAAAGAACTTTTTTTTATTTTAACTTGCAACACAAGCAGTTCAGATATACATTGTCAATGTTAAATCGCTGAAATAGGATGTTTTATAGCTCCTGTCTCAGGTCCAAAGTTTAAAATGTTTATACTTTTGTACACCAATCAAAATAGTGTTTCTCAATGTCACATAAACAATATGTGCACAAAAAATATGTGTGTCACACTACTTTGTATGCATGAATAGTGTATCATATGCAAACATAGTTCAAGAGATGCCAAATGAAACAATGCATACATAAGTGTCCATAAAAGTTCATATATGTGGAGTCAACGAAAAAGCCTATACACCCAATGGTATGAAGAAGGGGGCATGCCCCGGAAACGCATCAACCAAGCTACAGCGCCTGGTTTAAAGTAATTATCCTAACCAGCGGCTGTAGCGATTAGAAGTCAGGAATGAGTACATTCCTTTTAAGTGGACTTGTGATAAATCTTTAACTCCAGGCTACGAAAGCTGATGTTGGTTGATCATTTTGTGAGTATATTCACTTGTTTATATACCGTATTTAATAAATGGTTTTACACTCTGAGGTGGCGCTCTGCTTTGTATTTTAAAGTGTTGATATTCAAAGCTTCTCTTCCACCACAAGATCTCCACCGTTTGAACATCCAATAGAGTGCTGCTCACCTTTAAAACAGACCTACATAAGAGTTCTGATAACGCTGATCCCCTTTATGGCTGGGTGGTATTATACTTACATCTAGATCCACTTGTTGTGACTCTCCAACTGGTCCACATTGGCATGCAGCAATATATAATCTTGTGTTGTATCATCCCAGAATGAGAGAAAACGTATACCATAGTGCACACCGGTTCACTTTTATACAAAATCTTTAAAAAAAACTTACTTAAAAAGTTGGCACATAGCTATGTGAACGGCTGCAGGGGTACAGCGCTCCCGCTCCGCCGCCGGCACAACACATTAAAAACGGCCAATCCGCCCAGCTGTGAGCGGCCCTCTCGCACGGTGACCCGGGGAACAGAGATGGACCGGTACCTGGCGGGAACGAAGGTCCGATTGTCCTCACGCTAGCAGGGACAGGAGCCCATCTCCAGCATCAGGCACAGAGGGTGAGTCCGCTGAGGCAGAGGACACAGCTCACGAACGCATAGCTGCAGCTGTAGCTAAGCTGCTGAAGCCCACAATAACAGCTGCTGTGGAGGCTGCTATACAACAGGGCTGGCTGCAATCAGAAAGGATATCTCTGTACACTCAAGGTCTCTTAAAGAGGCGGAACACAGAATTTCATCTCTGGAGGATGAACTTGCTGAGGCTCACGCCAAAATACTACTGTTGGATTCTGTGTCAAAGTCTCTGCAGGACAAAGTGGAGGACCTGGAAAATCGTTCCAGAAGGAACAATTTAAGAATAATAGGATTACCAGAAACATACAAACCACAAACCCTTACCACCCTATGCTCAGCCCTTATTCCTGAAGCATTAGGACTCGCTGCAGAATGTGTGGTGGAACGTGCTCACAGGCTGGGTCCGCCACAAACGGAAAGATCTAATCCCAGACCGGTGATTGTTCGCTACCTTAACTACGCGGATAAAACCAGTATCTTGCAACAGTTTAGGTCTCAGCGCTCATTGATAATTGATGGACACAGCTTGTTGATCTTTGCGGATTACTCGGTAGAGGTGACGAGAAAACGCAAGGCGTTTAGCAAGATCTGTACCGCTCTCTACCAAAAACGTATTAGGTTCGCCTTGGCATATCCGGCTACCTTATACTTTGAGACAGCTACGGGCCGCAAATGTTCGTTCCAAGATCCGAAGGAAGCTGAATCTTTCCTGGACCAACTGGATAGTGAGCTTGGGTCTCCCTCCAAATTACCCTTACAGCCACGCACGCCACAAAAAAAAAAGAGCAATAAGCAACAGAAACGGAATGGAAACACACCACGCAAGCAACGCAATCGCTGAATAACGCAGTAATAATATATGTTCATCAAAGTAAAGATTTAGATTCCTAGGGGTAATTGTAACTGTGTGTTTTTCCGTTTTATCCCATAGGTATCGGGTGGAGGGGTCATTCCTGTCACTTGACTACCTGAAGGGGATCCTTCAAGCTCGTGGGGCATTGTGCCATGGTTCCTCCTTAGATAGACGTAGTGGCGGAGCGGGAGGTTAAAGCGCAAACCCCAATTTGACCACACTAGGAAGAAACAGTGAAGTCATACTTATTGATATTCTCTGTTACGATTTTTTGTTTTTTCATGTTCAAGTTCATGTTTATGTTAATTGAAAAAATTCTGGTTATGTTGTTACTAGTTACTGATCGTTATGGGGTTCGAACTCGATATTTGCTATGTATGGGGTCACGAGATCGTGATGCGACTCCTGAGATGCCCTTCCTACAAAGGTATTGGACAAGTTTATTTTGGTTCCCGAGGGGAAATACATTGATCCACAATCGAAGTAAAATGCACACTATTGTCATATAGTTTACACGGGTATCAATAATCACACCATTATGAAAGTAGTGTCATGGAACGTTAAAGGGCTCAGAAGCCCGCATAAATGTAGCATGGTGCTTAGACACTTACAGCGTCTGGGAACAGATATAGCATTGCTCCAGGAGACACACATGAAGGAGGAAGACATGCTGCGCCTTCGCAGACTATGGGTGGGAGAAGTTTTTGGATCCCCCTCTGGGGGTAGGAAAGCTGGAGTAGTGATCCTTGTTTACAGACGACTTAATTGTCAGGTGGACAGGGACACGGATGGTAGGATGCTCACGGTAACTATGCACTGCCTGGGTAGCGTAATTGCTGTCACTAATATATACATGCATAACTCTCCCACAAAAGCTCATTTTAGTGAATTAACTGAGTGGTTGACTAAACCTAAGACTAGGCTACATCTAGTGGGGGGAGACTTCAATTCAGTAATGAACCCATCCGAGGATAGGAAGAGATTTGACACTCATTCTACTCAACCAAGGATGAACAAGGGGGGAACAGAGAACGGATTTGTCAGTTCTGATATCCTCTCTGGGAATGCAGGATGTATGGAGACGAATGCACACTATAGAGACTGAATACACGCATCTTTCCTCAGTACATAACTGTCTAGCTCGGCTGGACTATCTTTTTGGCTCCAATGCACTACTCCCTATGATAGATCAATCTGAGATGCATGATATTGCAATATCTGATCATGCACCGATCTCAATTTCCATCCGTATAATGCCCCGGATTCACAATAATGTCATGTGGAGATTCCCCTCCTTTCTGGCATCTAGTGGGGACTTTAGCCAATTCCTCGCCACAGCATGGGAGGTGTATAAAATGAATAACTCTGCACATGCTGACTCTCCCATCCTGTTTGGGAGGCCGGCAAAGCTTACCTGAGGGGCAGAATTACTTTATATGTATCGGCATTAACCTAGCACCCTCTCCTGCTAATAGGACAGACTGGGAGGCAGCTAAAAGGGAATTTGACCTGTGGGCGGATAGGTACGAGAGAAGTAAAATGTCATATACGGACCTCCAATACCACAAATTTGGGAATAAGTCGGGCAAACTCCTGGCAAAACTAGTCAAGGGAAGGTACACACCAACGCATATCTTAGCTCTTAAGAATTCACTGAATCAGCTGGAGACTGACCCAGTAAAAATAAACGGGATTCTAGAGGCATACTATCGCTCCCTTTACAGTGCGGAGGACATGGACATGCCTGCAGCTCACCAGTTCCTACAACAGATGTCTCTCCCTACTCGAACACAAGAGCAACTATCCATTTTAAATGGGGATACATCTAAGCAAGAGATAGCAGATGCAATCTGGCTGGGTCAAAAGCCCTAGGTCTGGACGGGCTACCTGGGGAATTCTACAAAATATTGAAAGATGAAATCACAGATACTCTCTCTAAACTCTATGAATCAATGTGGGAGGGCGGGCCTTACTTCCCCACTGGGAAGGAGGCGTATATAAAACTAATACCAAAACCAGACAAAGACCTGACACACCCAGGTTCATACAGACCGATATCGTTACTGAATGTGGACGCAAAAATACTTTCAAAAATAGTGGCACAGAGACTAGCCGATATACTGCCGTCAATGATTGACCCGGCACAGGTAGGTTTTATTAAGGGTAGATCAGCAGTTATGAACATCCGTAGAGTGTTGACGGCACTAGAGGCAGCCAAATCATACCCCTCTAGGGAGCTAGCAATTGTTACCCTAGACGCGGAAAAAGCTTTTGATAACGTGAACATAGATTGGCTGTTTCTGGTGCTGTCCACTCTCGGATTTCGGGGTAAAGTACTCTCCTTTCTGAAACACATGCATGATTCGCCGGTAGCCAAAATATTGACGGGGAGTACATTGTCCCCGTCAATAGTACTGCACAAAGGGACAAGACAGGAATGCCCACTTTTGCCGCTCCTCTTTAACTTGGCTCTGGAACCTCTAGCGAGGTATATCTTACAAACACCAATGCTAAGCGGTATCAACTTAGGGACTGAAGAGCTCCGCATTGCACTATTCGCAGATGATATTATACTATTTACATCTAAACTGGCCAAAGACATAGTGGTTATACAAGATATATTTGCACACTTTAAAACCCTATCGGGACTTCGCATTAATTTCAGTAAAAGTGAAGTACTTCCTCTTGCTTCGATTGTGGATCGCTCCTGGGAACCTGGATCGACACTCAGAGTGGCATCGAGGGAAATTACGTACTTGGGCATTAGGGTGGGGAAACTCCCTTCATCGCTATATGGGTTCAATATCTCCCCTTTGATAGAATTATTCGTGAACTAGAGGTCTGGAGGGGGCTGCCTCTCTCGCTCTTTGGGAGGATACACTTATTTAAAATGATTAGCTTCGCTAGGCTGCTATATCCACTACAGACTCTCCCATTATTACTAAAACCTAGAGATATTAAGCGCCTGAACACAGCAGTGCTTAGATTTATATGGCAAGGTAAAAGACCTAGAATATCTCTCAAGAAGATGTGGCTCCCAAAGTGCGAGGGGGGAGCTAATCTACCCAATATTCGCTTGTATAACATAGCATGCTTGGTTCGCCATGCGTTGGATTGGGTGTCTGGTAAATCCAGATTCTCCAATACATCGCTGGAAGAAGCCTTGGTGCACCCATGGAATATTAAGGCTATTCTGCACTGTAAACTGTCTCTACTACCAAAGCATATAGCGGGAAATCTATTGATACGTGACACGGTGGTGGCATGGAGAGAGGTGCGTAGAGGATTGAACTTATCACCTCACCTCTCGGCTTACTGCCCGATACAGGGCAATCCCATGTTTCCACAGGGTATGGAGTATCGGACGTTTACCATTTGGAAACGACAGGGATTGAACAGGTGGGCTCAATTGTTCACAGGACCTTCAATGACACCCGTAACCTTTCCGGAGTTGATTCGGGACTTTAAAATTCCGAGCACAGATTTCCTTCACTTCCTGCAGGCCACAAAAACGTGGCAGAGCATCTTGAAAAACCCTGGGAGCTTTTTGGGGGTATCATTCTTAGACACAATGCTGAAAGATAGTGACTACTCTGTCTCAGAGCTGTATTCCCGCCTCCAGGCGTTGTATGTGCGACCGCTACACAACTCTAATGTCCAGAATTGGGAAAAAGATTTTCCGGTGCCTGACATAGTTGACAAACTACTACAAGGATACAACAAGATCAAACAGATAGTGATCAACGAAGTCTGGAGGGAGACCCAATTCAAAATTGTGCACAGGGCATACGTCCCGTATTTCAAACCGCAGAACACTTCCTCAGAATCTTTGATATCTAGCTGCCCGAAATGTGGAGAGCTACGACCATCACTGGCACACTGCCTATGGAACTGTGACGCAATATACAAGTTCTGGCAGGAACTGGCCTCTATCACAGAGGTTACAAAGTGGACCCCCCCTTTTGAACCCCTCCTATATGTTTTTAGTGCATCACAGGGAATGGAAACAATGCAAACGGGGCAAAAGGGTAGGGACTGGATACATCTCTGTCTACTAGTGGCCAGGCGATGCGTGGTGTGTAAATGGAACACGAATACTCCTCCAACGGTGCAGGAAGCAGTGAGGGAAATAAATGTGCTCTTCCAGCGTGAACGATTAGAGGCGGAACTACAGCCAGATGAGAGGTCTGAAGCATTTTACAAGAGATGGGAAGCTTTCATCAATGCAACCCGCACGCCGACTGAAATTACTCAGATTATGACACCTTTCCAATATACAAAATGGTACTTGATGACTCGTATTACACAAACATTGGAAAAGCCTGACAATACCTGAGCATGGAGTTGTTTTCCAAAAATACATTTTCACTGGAACCGCAAACATGGAGAGTTTTGGGGGGGAGGGGGAAGGCGATCAGCACAGTTACTGGGGGTCTCTGATAAAGGTTAACACCGATATAAAAAAAAAAAAAATCCCAGGTTATGAACCCAGCAGGGGAAGTTTGTCTTTGATAATTTAATTTTATGTCTATATTATTCTGTACTGCCTTTTGCTGGAATACCTTACTTTGTCAAAACTAATAAAATATTTGTTTAAAAAAAAAAACTGCTGTGGTGTGGGCAGGGACACTGCCAGATCCGCTGAATGCAGTCTCCAGACCTTCCCCACCTGCTTCATCCACCTCTGCATCACAAGCTCCAGCCTACGTACATTACATCGTAACTGACTTTGTAAGGGGCAAGTACATACTGTACTTTCACATTGTCCCTGCCCTCAAGGAGCTTACAGTCTAAGGTCACTACCTAGGATTCATACATGCAAATACTAGAACCAATTTAGACAGGAGCCAATTATCCTAACAGCATGTTTTAAAGGGTGGGGGTCAAGCCTTTATTCTGAATGCAAGAGCTCCTGTCTCCAAGTATTCACTAGTAAAAAGATAACCATACTTGGAATTATGTTTGAGCTACCTGCCCCATATTGCACTCTCTATTCCACATATAGTGCTCATTAAAGAATTTAGATCAGTGGGCGACCTTCTACGTGGCCTATGCCTGCCAAGGCAACTTTTCGATTTCTCTTCACTGAGATAACAGAATCCAGCATACTGCCTATATGCATTATTTTCTTTATAAACCCTAATGTAGAATCTGTCTACTTGTTAGACTGCAATCAGACAAGTAGACTTCAGGAAACATTTTGCTTTTATATCCCAAAGGTAGGGTGATGGTGAAGCCTTCCAAAATGGTATATGTAGGCTTTTTGGCTGTGAATCATTCTCTTTCACACTGGTATGACAAGCTTTTTAGATCTATGCATTTGTATCTTATTTTCCAATATATGATGAAGTTAGACATATAGAACATCTGGCACATTTTGTCTTAGTTGTTGAAAACCTAAATTGAAAGGAATATGTAGGCTGTCATTGGAAATGCTAGGAACCTGTTTCTCTTGGTGTTAAAGTAGCTTTATTTATCCTTTTTATTACAACAATGGGGCATAGGTGTTTATCTTTTTAGTCTTTTTTAAGGTTACTTTAAATGTTATTGCAATTAAAGAAAATTAAAATTTCCATGCACGTGTTCCCTGTGCTGTAGACAATGGGGGGCTTCAGTCATGTGACCAACTGACTAGACATTTAATCACATGATCTCAGCTGAAGAATTTTGGTGACTGGCCTTTAGCTAGAGCCCATGTATTAGTGGTCTGCCTGAACTCTTTTTCTCCCACTTAGCTGAAATGCCATGACCAAGTGGCAAGTCATATGGTCAAGTGACCAGCTACTGTGGAATCCAGGAGCAACATTTTCTGTAGCACAGCTATTGCAGGGCTCATTTTTAAACCATCATTAAAGGAGAACTATGGGGTTAGGGCTTTTCCCCATAGTTCTCCTAAGGGTAACGAGAGGACACAAGCTAGCGTCCTCCCGTCACCCTAAGCTCAGTATACCGCAAACTACAGCTCGCGGTACACTGAGATGCCGCAGCTGAAACGGATCCCGACAATTATGTCTGGATCCGCCCAGCTGCGTGAGTGACAGCTGGCTCTGCCTATCTAAAGGTAGAGCCAGCTGTACCCACCCCCTCCCCCGTCCGTTCCGCCAGTCAGCGCTGGAGGATTGGAGCGGGAATCCAGTCCCTTCCCTGTCACGGCTCTCTGCCGACACAGGATCGAGAAGTGAGCGAGCGCCGGTATGTGTTCGCTCACTTCCCGATCTACTGAGCCGACCTGTGACAGTTTCATTGTCACAGGTCGGCTAGAACTATGAGGATGAGTGAAAAGCACTCCCCTTATAGTTCTCCTTTAACAAATACACAGGATTTCCATCTCAGGAAAAGTGTTTTCATCACACTCTCTCAATAAAACTGAAGATTTAATAGACACAAATTAATGTAGCTTTGAATTTATTACATATTTTAATGCAACTAGTGTAAGTTCCTGAATTTGACTTAATTGCAGCCACTTGCAATCCCTGTACAACAGCACTGGGAGTGGGGTTGGTGAGGTACCGGGGGCAGGACCAGGGGGCAATTAGGTGTGTTGCATACAAATTTGCTACAAAGAAACACACTGATAAGAGGAGAGAGCAGATTGAGTAGAGGGATGGCCTCATCATATTCTTCTGCTCTTTCACTGTCCTTTAAGCTTGCTAAAGGTGGAGAGAAGACATGATTGTATTCCTTCTACACTCTGACTGTGTTTCAGAGAAAATTGTATTATCTGCTTGACTGTGTTGTGTGGTTGGGCTGAGGGAATCTCATGACAGGATAGACAGAGATACAAATACTTTAGCAGGTAAAACAATATTTAGCTGTATTCCTGAAGTGCAGCTTGAAGGTCATATAAGACTATGGGCACCCAAAATATATATTTTTTTATGGTGTACCTGTTCACACCTAAAAAATATATGCCAGGTTGTTAGACTTATACGTGTGCAATCTCTTGCTTGAGCATCTTAGCTACATTATTTCTTTGCTTTGTGGTGGTGCTAAAAATGTCTGTGTGACACGAGTATAACCCTGCTGGCTGGACACTTGCCTAATCTCTTAGGTAAATGACTTGCATGGCATGACTCCAGGAGGACCTGCATTATAAGTAGCTGTGAGGTTCCCTTCATTCTCTGAGAATAATCTGACCCAGGGGATCAAAATGACTTGATATCATAATGCCCACTGTCAGCCTTTATTAAAACTGTCAGTTCAAACGCCACTTGTTACATAAAAATAATTTATTTCTTTCTCTTTTCCAGCCATCAGTCTTAATTTAAAGGACCTGCAATATTTCAAATCACAAGGCCTGACAAATAAACTTAGATTTGTTTATCTGGTTGTTGCAGTTACACAAATGGAAACATTGCTGCCAGAGAGTTGCCTCATTTTTGCCAGATTTTGGATACAGACTGTTTAAAATACAGACTGGCACACAATATCAGACCTCCAGAATCTTTGAAATATAGAAATCCTTTTACAATTATCAATTTCTCTGCAGCCTGTAATTCCTAGGGAATTGACAGATAGACATCTCAGAATACCCACCTGTTTAATTGCCGTTATTCCCTAAAGGACAATTTCAACTTTGGACAATTTTCCACTGTGGTCCTGCATAGTCTTCACATAGAAAATCTAAGCTGGTTCATCTTCATCCTACTCTTGCATGCCGTGGCCCCATTCATTCCTATTAGATGGCCCTACTCATTGCAGCTTCCAGTTGTCCGGTAGAGTGTGGCTATCTCATAGGAAGGAATGGGGCCATGGCACATATGCACAGCATGCAGAGGAGCTAGCCCGAGATCATTTAAAGATAACCCCACTTCATAACTTATTACAATATTCCCCTCATTTCCTGTTAACTGTAAAGATCCTCTAACATTGTAGTGAACATGTTCTTTGCAAATATAGGTCAAAACAAGAGGTTCACCTATTTGCTGGCCCCACCAGCTGCATTCACTTCATTTTACTCCACCGTTGTTGGTTCAGCCATCAGAAATGAAGAAAGCATGCCCTTCAAGTCTCAATATGGAGCTTACCCCGAGGACTCTCTCTCTCCCTTCTCCATCTGGGTATCTAAATGCCCAATTGTTAAGCTCTAGCACTTTTAAGTGGTAGTATTGGGTATTCATCCTTATTCCTAATGGTTAAACAGAGCACTGGCGGAAGGAAGGACAGGTAAATAAGTGCTACTGGTTAGGCTGCCATTAAAGTGAGCCTGTGGCTTTTCACTGCATGGGCAATCCACAGGTTTGGTTTAAAGCTAAACCATGTTAAAAAAAAAAAAAAATCCCCACAGTGCCAAGTAGGCACACCTGATGCTTCAACCTGCACTCCCTGATTCCAGCTTTAACTTCGCAAAAATGAAAGGCAAGTAACATGCCCCCACCCCCAATGGGCAGAGCATTTGACGTCGCATTGATCTCTACGACTGACGGCCGCAGTCATTTGAAACTCTTGCACATAATCTTAAGAGAGAGTCCACGCTATGTTACCACTGCTTTTATGTGAGTAATTTTCTTTTAATAAATCATACTCTGTTTGGATGGTACGCGCTATGGTGTTTGCTTTCTTTTTTTGGTCATCACGATCCTGGCATTGACACCTCATACTGAGGAGGCCTATAGATCGATAAAGATTGGAGGCTATTGCTTTCATATTTAAGAAGTGTTGCACAGATCTGTTTGCTGGTCTGATTACACCATTGGAGGACATCTGTGAGCGATTGGGGCTGAGGGCCCCCTCCCCTGGTTAAGAAGGGAATTGCCTGATTTGACCTCTTGCTGTGGTCTATCAATAAGATGAGCACCCTTATATCTGGTGTGGTGCATTTGGTGAAGGAACAATAAATATTCATCACTATTGCTATATTTGGACATTTTTGCAAATTTATGAAGATTTAAAGACTTTACACCTGATTGATTTTTTTGATTTTTTTCACTGACATTTGTTTGAGTCACTGTTTTTTTTTAATACTCTTTATATCTGATCATTGTTGTAGCTCGGGACATTTAGTTATTCACCAAGGCACTATCTACTGCATTGTAATAAGGCAGGGGGAGATTCACCTGTTTCCATACCTGGAAATCTGAGGTCTGAAAATGTAATTTCAAGTTTGAAATAGTTGCACACACACCCACACACTATATTGCCAAAAGTATTGGGAAGCCTAGCTTTACATGCACATGAACTCTAATGGCATCCCAGTCTTAGTCTGTAGGGTTCATTATTGAGTTGGCCACTGTGCAGGCCAGTCAAGTTCCTCCACCCCAAACTCGCACATTCATGTCTATATGGACCTTGCTTTGTGCACTGGTGCACAGTCATGTTGGAACAGGAAGGGGCCATCCCAAAACAGTTCCCACAAAGTTGGGAGCATGAAATTGTCCAAAATGTCTTGGTATGCTGATGCCTTAAGAGTTCCCTTCACTGGAACTAACAGGCCAAACCCAACCCCTGAAAGACAACCCCACACCATAATCCCCCCTCCACCAAATTTTACACTTGGCACAATGCAGTCAGACAAGTACCGTTCTCCTGACAACCGCCAAACCCAGACACATCCATTGGATTTCCAGACGGAGAAGCGTGATTAGTCACTCCAGAGAACACGTCTCCACTTCTCTAGAGTCCAGTGGCGGCGTGCTTTACACCACTGCATCCGACGCTTTGCATTGCACTTGGTGATGTAAGGCTTGGATCCAGCAGCTCAGCCATGGATACCCATTCCCTGAAAGTCTCTACGCACTGTTGTGCCAATTTAAGGGCCACATTAAGTTTGGAGGTCTGTAGCTATTGACTCTACAGACAGTTGGTGACTTCTGTGCACTTCAGCATGCGCTGTCCCCGCTCTGTCATTTGACGGGGCTTACCACTGCGTGTCTTGAGTTGCTGGTGTTCCGAGTTGCTTCCACTTTGTTATAATACCACTAACAGTTGACCGTGGAATATTTAGTAGCAAGGAAATTTCACGGACAGACTTTTTGCAACCTATCACGGTACCACCCTTGAATTAACTGAGCTCATGAGAGCGACCCATTCTTTCACAAATGTTTGTAGAAGCGTCTGCATGCCTAAGTGCTTGATTTTATACACCTGTGGTTATGAAGGTGATTGGAACACCTGAATCTAATGATTTGGAGGGGTGTCACAATACTTTTGGCAATAGTGTGTGTGTGTGTGTGTGTTGTTTGGACAGATTCCACATCTGTGCACTACACTGAATTATTCACATCAGTGTCTGCCCTAGTGGAGATTGAAATTTGAATATCTCTTTCACAGTTATAGGAAACTAGCAAACAATTCTATTTTAAGTTAGCCTGAACACCCTGAAGGACCCCATACATTCAGATGAGAACATTAAATTCCTGTCCTCTGGTCAGATTTAAATTTAGCACCACAGAACTGCAAGGCTAGAACTAATTCCTATGAAGGTATGCAGGTAATTTTACCTATTTGACAGTGTGGAAGAGTCATATCTGTCAAGGCTGCATGCATACAGTGCAGTGCATATTTGACTAGCACATTACCACAATGAAACATGTACTTGCCTTTGTTTTAGTAGGACTCATTTTAGGCTTACAATAAAAGGTAAGATGCAAAACACCTCTTGAAAGACATGACATAACTAGAAATGAAAAGTAAAAATAAGAAAGGTTATGCTATATGATTTATTTGTATTCTATTAATATTCAGCTTTTGGTGTGTTTCAGCTGGGCCCAGTTACTGGGTGACTTTGAATATGATTTTTCATAAGATGTTAGCAAATGCCAACTTATATGTGTCCTTTCCCTATGGCATTAAATAGCATTCAATTGGAACATACTGTGCGTGACCACAAATGTCCAATTATTTATAGAAACCTTTGGATAGTACAATTATTTTTTAACGTTGTGTGTGGTGATATTGCATGGTAAGCTGTATTAGATGGGCAAGGTGACCGCGCCACTCTACAGGTGACCATGCATGTCTTGATCTGATCAATGCATCTAAAGTGATTGAATTAAGATTGCAACCCAAAGATCCTCCCTTTGATCGATTTTAGTGAGCTCTCAATGGACTCCGACTTTGCCAAAACTATTGGCTGTGCATAAATTTTGTCTATCTCTGTGTATTTCCATTTTTCAGTATTTTCAGTGAGCAACATACCTTGCGTGTGTTGCATTGTTTGATATTTCATTGATTATGAATGGCTTGTTTACGATTACTCGTACCTAAATCGATCACAAATCCCTACGTGTGTGGCCACCTTAAGGGCTGGGGAAGGTAATAAAGAGAAAGTTAAAAGAAATAATATTTTTAATTTTTTGTAAAATATGCAATTAAAAGATCAATTTGATATAAAGAATCATATTAAGCTGTGCTACTGCTTAAAAATCCTTGTTTCTTCGTATATCCTTTTAAATATATAAGGGTCACCCATATTTTCTTATTGCATGTACCTTCTTCTTCCTATTACACAATAAATATGCTTTACTGCTCCTTTATTATCAATCAAGTTTACAATTATAGCTGATTGATTAGAAACAATGTACATTAAATGTGTGTAATATCTTAACTGAACATGTGTTAGGTGATGGCAATTGCACTGAGCCATTGAGAGTTCCCTCTAGTAGCCATACTGTACTTTTTGTATTTAATAAAATAAAAATACATTATTATCTCAAAGGATGCCATAATTTCTAATATGCTATATTTGCTGATAAAATCTAGTTCATGATAAAGCTTTCTTGCTGATGGTGCTTTGTAGACCTCTGTGCTGCAGTAATGATAAGAAGCAGGAAGCATAATGTCTCTATGGTAATAGAAATGATCTGCAGATTTCTGAATTGTTAAGGCAAGCTTAAAGGATGTTTTCTCTATGACCCTTGTGACCTAATATTAGTGACTTTTAATCAGTAACTGTTTTAGTCATTAGTTGTGTGTTGCTGAATTCGAAAACCGTCAGTTACATTTTACTTGTTGGAACACCAGCAACATAAAGGATAAAACACATTCACATTTGCTAAAAGATATCTATAGTTCTACAAGTTATAAGCTCAACTACAGGATTTAAAAGAGAACTATGAGGTAAGTGTTTTTCCCCATAGTTCTCCTCAGGGTCACGGGAGGACATAAACTAGCGTCCTTCCGTGACCCAAAGCTCAGTATATCGCAAGCTATAGCTCACGGTATACAGAGACCACCACAGCCGGCACTGATTTCAACATTACTATCGAGATCCACCCAGCTGCCTCTGCCTATCTAGAGGCAGAGCTAGCTGTACCTGCCCCCTCCCCCGTCCGTTCCTCCAGTCAGCGCTAAGGGATCGGAGCGGGAATTCCTGCAGGGAGCTGTGACTAACAGTCACGTCTCTGCAGGGAGATGACCGAGAAGTGAGCGAGCGACAGTATGTGTTCGCTCACTTCCTGAACTATTGAGCAGACGTGTGACAGTTTAATTGTAACAGGTTGGCTCGAGCTATGAGGCTGAATGATTTTCACTCAACTCATAATTCTCCTTTAAGCCCAACTGCCCCCGCCCCATATAGAATGTAATGATCTCGGATCAGCAAGTGATCTTGTGCAGGAAGGTACCAGAAGAATGTGTGGTACGGTGCATGTGTGGCTATTTCCCATAGGCTAGGCAAGAGTTTTATAGGGCTGATTATGGTTAAAGTGACCCTAAACTCAGGAGTTAAAGCTTAAAAATTCATTCAAGTACCTTAACCCCTTCGTGACTGACGACGTACAGTGTACGTCGCCAGCATCGGGGCTGTTTAAAAAGACTCTTCGTTTTACTCGTTGTAACCTCATCTTTTATATTTCATTAAAAAAATGGGTAATTTGTTGTGTTTTGGGGCATTTAATTAAATTTGTCACTAAATTTTGGGGTTTAATAAGGAGTTGCGCTAATATTGCGCAACATAAAAATTTTCAACTACCACCATTTTATTCTATAGGGTCTTGGCATTCAGAAAATATATAATGTTGGGGGGTTTTATGTCATTTTCAGGCCTAAAATGTGGAATATAACATGGGTGCAAAAAATGAAAAAAGGGCCTCAGTCATGAAGGGGTTAACTATTAACAAGAATGTATCTTATTTGTGTATCACTCGGCTGTAGATCCTCAAATCATCTCTGCATTAGTGCTGACACTGTCCTTCCTTCTGGAGGGGGGCTACTTTTGTCCCCCATGGTCCCTGTGTGTGTTGTAAAGTAGCCACCGCTCCAAGGTCACTCCTGTGAAGAACTACAATCTAAATACAAATTGGTAAACTAAACATGAGATTGTAGTCCATCACGGAAGCAAGCTTGGTGTGGTGGCTACTTTACAACCCACACATGGGACATAGGGAACAAAAGTAGCCCTCCTCCAGGAGGAAAGACAGTGTCAGCACAAATTTAGGGATGATTTGAGGATCTACAGCTGAATGATGCACAAATAAGCTACTATTTTGTTAATCGTTATGGTACTTAAATGCATTTTTAAGATTTAACTAAGTTTAGTGTCTCTCAAGAGTTCATTAAGAGGTTAAAGATAAAGACTTTGAATTAAAATATACAACCCTTTCACTTGTGAGGTTGCTAAAACTGGCATTATGTTCAGGACTCTTTTCCTGACATTTATGTAAAATAACTAATTAAAATATGCTGTAACAATTACATGAATGAAGCCCGCAAACACTGTTTGCAGGTTTTTTGCATGTGAGAGCCCAGATCACTTATAGCAACCTGCTTTCCTGCCACCTCCCCACAATGGTTTTTGGGGTCCCAAGCTCTGCGGGACCCAGAACCATGGCAAATTACTTCAGGGTGGAGAGCGGACCGGAGAACAGAAAAAACAATTAAGATGCTAAAGTTCTTCTAATTTGATTGTGTAGATTGGCCAAGGGTTAATCTATCAAGCACTCAAAGTCTTTTTTTATGAGCCTAGATTTCTAATATGAGTAAACAGTAGGATGATGTTGTTATTATTTTAGATCAGCCAAAGTGAGACTGGGATCCAGGGGACTGAAGAGGTGGAACTGGGGGTGGGAGTTCAGGAGACATTGTTTACTTCTGCATGTAGTAGGTAATATAACAATACCGGCAGATGTTTTTTTTAAATAAATATGCACATATATAGTAAAATTAACTTTGCTATGTGTATGTTTGTTATATTTTCTTTGTTTGGCAAATGGCGTTCTTTGAAAAATACAGATAATTCCTGTAACTCTACAGGGAGAGGGTGGGGAGTTTAAAACCTGTAAAGAACAGTAATGAATCTGCATGCTCAAACAAGAATCTACAGTGGAGTTTTTTTCATTGCTTTGGTAACTGTTAAACCACAAGGCGGTGGATTAAAATTGACACTAATTATGCACATTTTAGGCATTACACAATATGTCTGGTCCCTAAATCTTCTTTTTGTTCTTTTATTTAAAAATGTAAATAAAAAGAAGAAGCAGTAGACACAAAATAGCAAATAAATAAGTAGGAAAAATATCTACATGAGGAAGATCCTTCCTTCAAGTACAAGGTTACACACACACAGGTTAAACACAATAGTGTCAAGTTCTCTGCCCAGATGAAGAATGTTTACCTACGTTAACCAGTTTGCATTATATGAGTGGTTTTAGGAACTCTGAAGCATGTGCTTGGTGTCTTTTAACATTTCACAAGTAGTTACAGCTACATGCAGTTGTAATATCACCTTGGCAATTTTAAGACGGTTGTTTCATTAACCTATTACAGAAAGGTTAACCTGCAGTTGCATAATTATTTATTGTATTTATTCATATAGAACTGATATGTTGCAAAGCATAAACAACTGTTAATTAACTCCTAAAGAGTCAAGAAGATGTTCTATTATAGTTAAACACAAAGAGAAATTAGATAAACTAACAGGGCGCAATGTAAAAACACCATTGGTAAATGTTCAGTGCATGCACTTGAGCCTGAGCCTACAGACAATTGCAATATTTGCACGGTATATGTAACAGGAGTTCACTTTTGTCCAAATAAAAAATAATAACGATCTATTCAAATTCTACTTTGAGACCAAGCTTAAAAATATGTAGACCTCCTACAGTCTACTGACACACATTCTTAAAAAACATTAGCAGGAGTGACTCTTGCTTTCTATGAATTATAAATCTAAAATGCCTTGAAATTGCTTTAATACTGTTAAAGATATACATTTACAATTAGACAGACACTAGGGCCATTGTTGGAAACCTATTGCACGTGTCCCATCACTTTCCTGACTGGTAGGTTCCTAGGTCTGTGGTGGGTACTTCAGTGACACAAAGATGGCGCCACAACCACAAACGATAGAGAAGAGCCACCAGCACTCCAACATATCACAACATTTGCTTTGTGAGTTGTTGGCGTCAATAAAGCACGGAGTTATATCACAGTTGGTGTGCCGGTAACTCTTCTCTATATCGATTGTTGGAAACCTCACACAAGAGAACATGCAAATGCCATGCAGATAGGGCAGTTTGAACCTCGTTTTTAAACCACTCTGGAGCTCAACACCTTTGATCTGATTATCGCATTTCATGGAAATCAGAATGCCCCATCTTAAAAAATTGACAGTTGCAGTCTGACTCCATTGCTGTGCAGGAATCTAACCGCAAAATTAATTGTGACTTGGGTGACCAAGAATAGGGATCACATGGTTCAATAGTAGAAAGTATAAATTAGGGATGTTCAGATATCAGTGCCGATACTTGGCATTTTCACGAGAACTACCAGGGTTGCAGCTGGGACCTATCTCTGGTGCTCCACCACTGTCCTGAAATCATTAGTCTGTATTGTTTTAGAAAAACTGTCACATGACAATAAACAAAAATGTATCAGTACTTGTACTTGAAACAATGGTATTGGTGCATCCCTTGTATATAGTTATAGAAAAAAAAAAAAATACGTCAAAACAGGGATGCACAAATCCCAGGAGCTACGTATGCTCCTTAAAAATGACAGCTGCCTCCGAACTGTTTTGAATTTTTCTCTAGTCTAGAGTTGGAAATGGAAAAGCATCAGTACATGTACTTGTACCGAGTACAGTACCTGGTATCTGAACATCTCTAGTATAAATGATTTTGTACTCAGAAAACCCTCCCTGTTACTTCAAAAAAAAAGGGATAGATGGAAGAGGGATGCATTCCCTAGTAACTTTGATAATTACATGCTAATCATTACACTATTCCATCTCATTTGTCAAGATTAAAAAAATAAAATAAGTTGGGAGGAGGGGTGAAGATGCGAGAGGTATTTGGGGTAAACAAAACAGGAAAGCAGAACAGGGGCATGCATATATATAGCAATTTCCTCCCTTTGGCAGGTCGGAGTGTCGGTTAATTCACTAACCTCAGACGCAGTTTGTTGCGTAATGATGTCATACATCTGCAGCAGTAACTTGAAGAAGGCAGAGCTTAGCAAAAGGAGCAGAGCATTACATGATCAAACCCTTGTCAAATGCCAGACATATTAAATGAATTAGGTGGCTTTTCATCTATAGTCATGAAAGTAAAGGGTGGAAAGTGCCTGTGAACTCCATGCAAGTATGGCTCTCCTTCCATGTCAGTATATGAACAAAATGGACTAGTAGAGTAAATTGACTGTTCGGCACCTCAAATTAATAGGTTAATTTCCGGCCCATGTGACAAGGCCACACAAGTTACCATGAAACAAAAATAAAATCTTTTTTTACATGGTCCAAAATCAATAGACCTTTATCCACTTTTACTAGAAATCTCATCAGCATGCAGCTGTGCATGTTAGTTTAAAATCATCTTACATTCATTAGTAGGGATGTAGCGACATATCGGCCAAAAATGGAGAGAAAGTGACAGACGGCCTAGCGCTGCAGGTGGAGAGCACTGTGAGCATCTGGTGTATCTCCTCCCATACCGCTCAGCCGCCTATCACAGTCCGGCAGATTGGTGTGGGGGCGGAGACAGCCCACGCTGTCACAGGAGGCTGAGCTCTCCTCCCTGCTCCACTCGCTCAGCCTCCTGTGACAGCATGTCAGAGAGGAGAGTGAGTGCAAACTCTGTGATCGCTGAGTGTTTGTAGATAATTGATGATATGGTATGTGTACTATATCCTCAATTATGAATGAATGGGAAGTGAGGTAAATCACCTTCTGTTCATTCATAGTTGTAGTTATAGTAATCATGCTATGTTATCAATGAACAGGAACAATGAACAGGAACACTCATAAAGGATTCCTGTTCATTGATAACAGGGGATATAGAAAAAGAGATTGAGGACTCTGTGTTCTCAATCTCTTTTTCTATTTTAAAAGGGAAATTTCAGGGGTCTGTTTAGACCCCTAATATTTCCCCCGAAGCCCCTAAAAGTAAAGTATAAACAATGAATTAATAAATAAATATGAAAAAATTAAAAAGTTTATTAAATAAAATATTGAAAAAATAAAAACATTTTCGGTTTCGGCCTGATAATTTTTTTATTTCGGTTTCGTTACGGTTTTTACATTTCTATTTCAGTGCACCTCTATTCATTAGTTAAACTTATTTTTCATTTACTTACAAATAGATTTCATCTACTTCATGGTCCAGCTCTGGCAACATGATGGAAGTGCCAAAGCGTTGCATTTTGTGAGGGATACATCAGCAGATCATTGCTGGGAAATTTCATCTGTAATCTCATGATATTTCAGGGAAAGGCATTTTCCTCTCTGCATGGTAACCTTTCCTAGTCCTGTGCCAGAGTTCTAGAAAGTAAAGGGAGAGCTAGTAACCTGCCCTTAGTTAAGATGGCCACTGTCAGACAACTGGGGGAAACAAAAAGAGAAATATGGTATGCAAAGAATAAAAAGCCAGCAAATATCTAGAAGTATCTGTTAGCAGATTGTCATTAGGGCTGCAACTAATGATTATTTTTAGGGCTGTGGAAATTAAAGATTAATTTCTCAATTAATCGTTAAACTTTTTGATCGATTTAAAATAATTTTGATCGCTAATGAAAACACTTACCTCTCCGCCGGCTTCCGGGAGTCCCGTTGGCGATCCAGTGACGTCACGGACATTGACGTCACTTGACCCCTTCCCCAAGTGGCTCCGTCGGCTAAAGAAGGTATATACAGTAGATAGATAGATATAGATAGATCTTTTTTTCTTGCACTTCTATTTAGCCTTGGAGTCGCTTCAAAAACCAAGGAAAAAAAATAGGTATGAATTAAGTGTATACATGCTGACATTAACCTGTTCATTAGTTTAGAGCACCATGTGTTTCTGTCAGTAGTTTTTTATAATTAACTGGTGAGAAGACGCTTGAAAGCCATAAAAATGTGAAGCCTCAGAGACATAATGTCTTTGTCATGCTGTAAAATGTCTTTCATTCAAGCATGAAGTCATAGTAAAAATGAGAGTGTGTTCTTTGAAGGAGGTTGTGCATTGTTGAACTGGTATTGTCTGTGGGTGCTGGGTAATTATTTCAAGGATGTCCAGGCCTTCCACTGTGTGTATGACCAACATTAGTAATTTGTTTAGATTCCGTGGGTTGGTATTTATGCTCTGTTGTACATAATGACACGTGTCAAAACTTGAATGTGTTCTTATTTAAAAATATGTTTTAAAAAAAAGCTTCCATGTATCAGTCTGTTTAGCCTTGGGTAACACTTTGTTCGCCAGCTGTTGTGCTCAGAGTAAGTGCTATGTGCAGTGAAGGTGTTACAAGGTTCTCTTGTGGTTCATAATTATAAATTTACTGCTGACAAAGGGTTGAGTGTGGTACCTATCACTGCTGTCTAGAATGGCACCCGGTGGGGTGCCAGGTAGTG